>NW_017731385.1:3115302-3117079 GCF_001890085.2 Hipposideros armiger
CGAATATAGACAACAGTATTGTATTATAATCATCAATCTTGCTAAGAGATTAGATCTTAATTATCCCAACCACAAAAAGAAATGATAATTATGTGATATGATAAGAGGTGCTAATTATTGTTACACTGGCAATCATATTGCAACACGTAAACGTATCAAATCAACATATGCACACCTTAAATTTACAGTTATATGTGAAATATTTTTCAATACATTTTTTGTTTTTTTTACCAGTGTTTGGTATTTTAGTTTTGTCCTTATTTTGTTTTTTGCCATTTTTTGAAGGCAGTGGGTAAGGTTGATGACTTGCTGCCCTATTTCATTTTAAATTAATGATTCTGATTTTATAATTTTATAGTTAATGAGGTTAGAGTTTCAAGATGAGACCGATTATGTAAAATGTTCACATTTGACTGATTATCTTACCCATTTAAAAAGAGGCCATGTTTTCAGTTTTCAAAAATAATGTTAAAGACATTTTGTTCTCACCTTAATTTTCATTTTTCTTGCAACTTAAAACCCTTTCTTCTTACTAGGATTAGATAAAAGTTACAGTCATTCTCTATTTCCTAGTTAGGGGTCCTTTGGCAATGCGTTGAGACTTTCTGGGGGTCAATTTTCCTAAATGTGTCCTCTGGGTGCCTTTGAAAAGACACTGATTCCCTGGACTATCTCTTGAAGATTCTCCTATGGGTCATCCAGAAAGATGATTAACAGGTATTCCAGGTAAATCTTATGATCTGGCAAGTTTGGGATCAAGGATATCTTAGGAACAGGGACAGAAATCCACAGGACCTGAACACTCACTCTGGGGGGTTGGGCACTTATTTCATTGGGCCAGAGTGATGAGATTAAATAGAATTTTCATGTCAGCTCAAGTGCTGGGTCCATGTCGGGAAAACTCTCAAACATCTGCCGAATGGGATGTTTTAATTCCTAATTGGGGACGTTTACTGTGCTTTGTGGCACTTGTGATTCAAAATCATTTTTCTGACACTTGACAGAGATGGCGTGCAGTATGAAACTGCTTCCACCTGCTATAAGAGGTTGCATTTTAAGCAGGGTTAACTGAGGTGCACCATTTGGAAATAGTTTGCAAAATGCCTCAATTCTCTCAGGGAGGCGGCCTCTGTGCCTTGTGGTTCCTGAGTGCTTCAAGGCTTAAACTTGATCTCTACCTCAATCTGCTAGGAGTCAGGAAAGAAGACTGGATAACAGTTTTACTAATCGGAACAGTTTTCAAACATTACAGAGTTTTGCTGCCATTTGATATCACCGCACACTAGTTCTAGAGTGGAATGTGATGACATACTGTGTAATATTGTGTCATTCTCAGAGGCCGATTGCTTTGACCTCACAGCAAGCACTAATAGCTAATTTCGGCTACAGCCGATAAAGATAGTGCTAGAAATGGCTTGGGTCACCCTAGTCAAATCTTGCAGGAAAAAGCTTGCTTCTGACAGATTATCCTTATCAAGATGGGAGACAGGCAAATGTCAAAGAGTTTGAAAGTTTAATTTGTTTAAAGCATGTGTCAAAACTTGACTTGTTCTGTGCAGGTTATTTATGTATTTGTTTGTTTACTTGGGGGTGGGGATAGGAAGGGACGAGGAGGAGAGAACATTCAAATTCCCTGGCTATGCGTGTGGCGACAGAAATATTGTGACTATGTCATGTTGCATTCAGCACATGTATTTATTTATCATTAATTTTTGAAGTCATTCCATACAATTACTATTTGTTACTTACAGTTTGTGTAACAATTTCCACTATTTCA
>NW_017731385.1:3118309-3126611 GCF_001890085.2 Hipposideros armiger
TCATTTCTTAAACTGCAAATGGAAATGATGAAACTACGTGGCCAGGGCTGTGTGCTGGAGGTTGAAATATGCTAACACACTGAACATCCAAATGCATTTGCACTGTTTGGTGCCATAAAAATGTATGAAATCGCTTTGAGTGACACACAGAGCACATTTACTAATATTAAGTATACAGATTTTTTTTTCCTGAACATAAAGGTAGCCACTTTTCACTCTGAAGCATTTTGGTCCATAGGCTTGCCTTCCTTTTTGTGTTGTTTGTTTTGCTTGTCTATTCTTTAACATAAAGGTTTTGTTTTTTGGCTTTTTGTTTGTTTCTTTCTAATTTGATATTTTTAATTGAGATCTGGTTAAATTTCTAACCTAACTTAGGAAGACCTGACATTTTTTATGAATATCCTATGAGCATAAAGTTTCATTTAATCAAAATGAATAAGCTCTAGATATCTGCTGTACAATATTGTACCTATAGTCACAATAATGTATTGTACATTTAAAGTTTGTTACAAGGGGAGACCTCATGTTAAATGTTTTTGCCAAATTAATGCGTGTATATATATAATATATATAATATATATATATATATATATGTATATATATAATATATATATATATGCTTCTATACCTTTAAAGGAATTTTTGAA
Organism: Hipposideros armiger; assembly: GCF_001890085.2. NCBI lineage: Eukaryota > Metazoa > Chordata > Mammalia > Chiroptera > Hipposideridae > Hipposideros > Hipposideros armiger. Next base: position 3,118,957 of record NW_017731385.1, read on the forward strand.
ACTTTTCTTAATGTTAAGTTTTTGGACATAAAAACAGAAATGCTTTAAATATAAGGATTAAATTAGAAACTATTCTAATGAATAATAGCTTTGTTTATGGTGGTATTAAACTATAAATGCCTTTTACAACTGTCACAAGAATAGCCTCATCTCTCTCTCTCACACACACGCACACACACACACAACACAGAGAGAGAGAGAGCGCGCGCGAGAGAGAACAGACAATACTGAAATTTTAGATCATGAATGCAGACTGTTAAAATTTAGTTTCTTTTATGAATGCATGGGTCTTTGAGCATTATTGGAATGTTAATTTGACAGACTCACTATATGTAATATCCTTAGGTATCTAATGATTTTGCTAATTATTTATTTGCTGAACAGCCTAAAACATCTCCCTCTTGTGTAGCCAATTTTAAGGCTGTAAATCAATCAACCAATACAAGCAAACTTACTTTTAAATTTGATTTAACTGAGGAGAGTGGGGAAAGCACCTTAAAAATGCACCTCCTAATAACTTGTAATGTAAAACAGCACTGGTTTATCTGCTAGTATCATTAATTATCTTTTCTTAACAATAGCAAATTGGTTGGAGAATCATAGATCTTCATTTATAAGACAGAGTGGTATAACAATATTATATGAAATAGCATGATTTATTGAACTTGGGAATTTCAGTAAAAGGCTGACTGGCTTTCAAATCCAGTAAGAACTGTCTCTTTGATGATCATATTTGATCGAGTGGGAACTGTCACTGTTTCCTGCCAAGAAAAAAAAATGTAATGTAACTTCTGCAAAACCTCCATGACTTCCTGTCCATCACTGAGCTTTGTGAATCATTTATTCCCACTCTCTCCTTGAAAACGTGTATGAACCAGGAGCCATCCCAGGATTTCCCGACTGGCTGCCCGTGAAGCAAAATAAAGAAAGACTTAAACTTCACAATTGCCAATAATGAGCAATCATTACTCAAATTACTCCAAGCACTGATTAGGTTTAAAGTAATGAAGAAACCACCATAATCAATCATCATCAACCCAAAGGAAGTCAATCTGTGTGGAGAGACCCTAGGAATTAGCACAGGGCTCCACCTACAGGGCTCCAGGGGCAGAAAAATGGCAGGCTGCCTTCGGGCCACATGTCCCCTGCACGGCACACTTCTTCTTCATGCTAGTCACCCCCACTGCCTGCCCCGAATTCTAAAAGGAGGAAAACCAAATTCAGAGTGTTTTTTCAATGGGACCACCTTCCAAACATGCAGTCCTGATTGAAACACAGCATAAATTGTGGTGTTGTCACACATACCATGATTAAACAAAAATAAACATAAGTAATAAGGCAATCATACCAACACACAGTAAGGATTAGATAGATAGATAGATAGATAGATAGATAGATAGACAGACAATAAAACTTCCAACTATGTTACAGGGTAACCAACCACCTTGGCTAAACAGAGTTGAGGTGTTCCTGAAATATGGGATTTTCACTTTTTAAAACAGGACTGTCCTGGCAAACCAGGTTGAATTAGTCATCCTGCTACGTTATCAGCTTTCCAACAAGGTGATGTTTTGAAATTCAATTTATACTCACGATGGCAGCCATATGTGGGTAAGGAACTGGAATATCATTAGTTACAAATTCTAAGGGAATCCCTTTTGGCTACTTTTTACTGCAGAAGAGAACAACTTTCTAAGTGAGCATAAAATTTTCTTAGTAAGCACCTGTGCCATATTTGGTTTCCACCATATATTCAGAAAAGTTGCAGAGCCAAGAAATTTCTCCTTGCCATGTGTTTTCAGTTTTGCTGCACTTGCCAATTTATTGAGATTCTGCATATCTGAGAAACAATTATAATGGCACCTTTAAGTATAAGAGCGAGTCACTTTAACAGAACCCAAAAAGGTCACACAAAAAGGAAATTAAGGTTACCAAGCACACCTAGAAAATTTTGTGATCACAGATGGATATACGTATATAGTGTTGGGGTCACACACACAATTTTGAATATGGGTATTTTTTGGTCCATTTGGAAGATAACTGAATATATTCTGTCCAGTAGTATTTTACTAAGCAGGTATTATTCAAAAGACAAATCAACCGATTACCTAATTTAAATATGTATGTATATGCACGCGCGCGTACACGCGTGCGTGTGTGTGTGTGTGTGTGTGTACTTAGCTATGGTCTGATTTATAGTATATAATGAAAATAAGATATAAATTTGTGCAACCCTTTCCCAGTTCTTTTTTGCAATATTAAATCGGCTAGAGAAGTACTACCAAACCAGGGAGTTTCAGAAAGATGGATTATATTTTAAAGCATTTTTGAAAATATTTACAAAAGTTTCATGCTAATGGCATCCATAATTGAACTGCAATGTCATGGGCTGCTTCTTAGCACTAGGTTCTCAGAGACAATGACAGAACTAGTCTTCTTCTATGAAAAGTTTCTACATTACCCTTATTTAAAATGTATGTGGACCATCTATCTGTGACAACAATAATAAATTATTTCCATGGTAACCAGAGATAGAGCCAAATGGATGTCATCTCAGCATAGCAACAAAGGAGGCTACAGAGGAAGTTCATTGTCAATGTTTTGGTCAAGATACTGCATTGTAAACATTTTAAAACTAAAGTATTGTGACTGTAACTGAAGATTATCGGGCTATTAGAAAATGAATTGTCAGCGGAGAGGTAAATTATCTTTTTGGGAAAATGAGAGATAACAAGTCTAGGAAAGAAAATATCACCTGTCTAGGTTTTGTGTACAAGCACCAGAAACTGATTTGGGCTCTTAACAGTAAATTAGTAAATAAAGACTACATAACTAATAATAATACTTTAAAAATAATAACCTTTTGTCAAGATGTCAACCATCCAATGAAGAGCTTATGCTGAAAGATGATGCTAAGACATAGATTCAATTACCATTTGTAGCAATCAGCCATAGCATTATGTCAACAACTGCTGGTAATTTTGTCAACCATGACTTTTAGAATATTCCATTATTTTGTAGATCCATTCTTGTCTATTTTCTCTCTTTAATTAAGTATACCTACTCTTGACTGGACAAGAGTCAGATTATGGATCTGAATTTCAGTTATTTAAAGCATTTACCCACCCCCACCCAAAGGCATTACCTAAAACTTCACAACATTTATAGTAGCTATTCGTCTCAATAAAGTTACTGGCATTGTTATGGTAATAACACATGCTTTCTCATATATAAACTCCACTAGCTTTCAAGATCAAACACTTAATTCAGTATTAATAAATGTAAATAATACCAAACTACAAAAGAAATGTATACGTTAATAAGTTGGTGCTGGAACTACCAAAAAGACAGTATAGGTCAGTAAAATAACTATTTAAATAATTCATTAGTTTTTCCCTATTGATTTGGATTGTTGTACATATTCTCTAATCTACTAATTTAGTTTCTAAAGATTAACCCTCTTAAAAATATTTACAAATGTGGACCAACTTTACTATAAAGATGTTACTGTGGAATTATTTGAAAAGTGAAAAACTGGAAAAAAAACAAATACTAGGCAATACATATTATGGTAGGTTAATATAGTAAGAATACCTATCATTTACTTATTAAATAATTGTTAAGTGTCTGGAAATGTGCCAAATTGATTGCTTACATGATCTCAAACCTCTTCAATACCCTCTGAAGTAGACAGAATTTCTGCCATTTTATGGATGATGAAATGAAACTGGAAGAAATTATGTGACTTTCCCAAAACACTCAGGAAATGAGCAGCTGGTTCAGAATCCAAACCAGGCTTATTCCAGAGTCTGTGTTCTTATCTATATGATACACTGCCTCACATATAATATTGGGTTGTCGGAAAAGTCATGATGTATTTTTTCTATGTTTTTCATTGCAAAAATATGTCATGACTTTTCCGACAACCCAATAGAACAGTTAGTGTAGTGAATTACAGTTATGCTTTTAAAGGGTCGTTACTGACCCAATGAGAGCATGATGGGACATTGACACATAACATAAACACAGCACAGGGAATAGAGTCAATACTATTGTAATAACATGCTGCCAGGTGGGTGCTAGACTTATTAGGGGGATCACAAGTTATATGATCTAAATATCTAATCACTATGTGGTACANCAAAGAACATAAAAGTCCAGCCAGGATGCAGAAGTCGGTTCCTTCTCCCGGGCCATGGAAGGCAGCTGCTCACATTCCCCAGTTTGGAGTACAGGCTTGTGAAGCAAGATGTGAACAGACTGTTTGGCACTGGGCAGAATTCCCCCAGAGACCTGGCAGGGGAATTAGTTTAAGTAATAGTATGTCAAATACACAACAAGACACATACTAATTGAAGTTTCAAACAAATTCAGCTTTGCCCACATAACGCTAGGAAGACAAGTGTGTCTTCTGAGTTTGATTGGCACTGGGTCCGCCATAATTTTCTGAAGCATGAATATAATACTTCCTTTCAGAGTCTGTACCTGCTCACTTGAAAAACTCCCCCAACCCTTAGAGTACTTTCCTCAGGTAGGAATGCATGGCATCAGAAGAAGAAAACAACATCTTGAGACTCATTCTGTATCACAGTTACATCGAATTCAGTGGCGTTCCATTCCCGTGCCCCACTTTTATCAATGATACTCTGGGTTAAGAATGCTATTTCATACTTAGCCATTTTGATTCACCTTTAAATCTCTCAAGACCTACTCTGGAGCACTTAGTAGGCACTGAATACACATGAAATAAACGAGGAAGTCACTAGATTCATTCGTTTTCATAGTAAATATCTTGCACCTTTTATGTAGCAGGCTCTGGATGAATCCAGGAAGAACCCATGGGACACTGAACTATTTTATTAATCGTGTGAACACCAAGTTTCAAATGCATCACCGGTCTTTCGAAAAGTAATGTCCAAGGGCGGACTATGTATTCCAAAAAAAGTAATGCTACAATTCCGGACTTGCTATTACAAAGCACAAGAGTGTCGAATGGCACCCTGGCTTGTCTGCGAAACACCAGCTCTGTCACCAACAAGGGACACATATCTCCTTTAAGGCACAATTCACAGGCATTCCTGAGAAGGTGGGGAAGGGAAAAGCCGGGCTGAACGTAAGGAAATGCAGCCTACTGAATACCTCCACCACCTAGTAATGGTGGTGTCTAGGTGCTTATTTTTATAGATAGGATATTAGGACCCCAGATCCGTGGGTGATATGTTTGGTTATGTTTTGTAAGAGGAAGTATGAGTGTTCTTGATAAAGTCAGTAGAGTGCTTTAGAGGTTCAAAAATATATACTTCATCCTATGGAAGCTTCATTCGGAAAGGATATTTTCTTGTTCTGAATTATGTAATTTTCTAAGTAAGACAGTCATGAGTGTTTCGTTCAACAAGTTTGAGTTGGCATTAAAACGAGTCCATGAGAATTTGCCAGGACCCCATGCATAAACCCTAAGCATGAAATGTCCTATGGAACCATCATCCTCAGGTCAGAATCCTTTTAAATCTCAATGCACAGCTGGAGGTAAAACGATGCCACATCCTAAGTGGATTCTAGCTATAAGCAGTAAGTTAAAAAAGTTAAGTAACTGTCTCCTTTCATAAATTTTCCCTCCAATGGGTACATTTACGTGCATAACCCATAGATGAGCGAAAGCATCAAATTTCAACAGGAAAACGACTTGGGAAGAAAGCTAACACGTTCAAAACAATACAAGCTCTCTATATACTACCTTGTATGTTTCAAGGTCACGTGACATGCATTATCACACTTCAGGCTTCCCAATATCCTTTCAAGGCAGATATTGCTTTTCCCAGATAATCAGCCAAGAGAAGTAAATTGCCATATGTTTGCTTCAGATGGGGTGTAATCTTCTGTCTTTAACACCACTGCTTTCTCAGTACATCATGGCAATAAGCCATACCCACAGGGAACAGTGGTTTGGATGAAAAAGACCTTTCTTAACCCCCTTGGGATTTTGGCTCTCTTCTCTCATTCTGGCAACTCGGGCATGAGTAGTATTTCCAATGTAGGGTGTGGGTTTTCCCTTTGGAAGAGCCCATCAGCCTGGCAGGTTGTAAGGCTTTTCAAAAAAGCATTATTAATATGTTCATATTTACTTGAAAGACAATGTCACCAGTAGTTTCAGGGGGGGAGGGGTGTGCCTCTCTACGACTTGTTTGCTGTTGAATCTACCACCCCAAAGGCACTTCCCAGCACTTAGTGATGGACCATCCATAAATCGTTCCTGAAATTCAGGATAAGAGACTAAATCCCGCACATGCTCGTAACTCAACAAGGACATGATGGTTTTGGGAGCCACTGAGTTCGCTCCTTCAAATCTGAGAGTTTTCTTCTCTGCTTATTTACAACATTGGCACTGCATCAAGATAGTTTATCAATAAATAATTTGCATTTATCTTGTTTTCTCTAGTTGACCTCCTGCATAAATCTTCTCCCCGCTGGATGCTTTACTTTTGAGTGGTGATAATTCACTCTCACCAGGCTCCTGAATCTTCTAACATGTATAGCTACTCAAATACATGCAAAAGACATAAGGATGTTAATAGATGGAACTCTCCCCAATGAGCATCCCAGGTCACGTTCAAAGTAGCACATTTCTTTTATTAGCCATGTCTTGGTTTTCTCATCCCAAAATGTGAAGCCCAAATAAAGATATACTGGCAGGAATATTGTACTGAGTGGCATAGTTGTATTCTAGAGAAGTCGATGCTGCTTTATTTAAAGCAGTGCTTTATTTGTAATACTATTTTGTTACTATGAGTGACGTAAGTGTCCATCAATAGATGAATGGATAAAGAAAAAGTGGTACATTTATACAATGGAACATTACTCAGCCACAAAACGGAATGAAATCTTGTCATTTTCAATAATGAAGATGGACCTAGAGGGTATTATGTTGAGTTAAATAAGTCATGACAGAGAAAGACAAATACCATATGATTTAACTTATATGTGGAATGTAGGAAACAAAATAAGTGAACAAACAAAACAAAAATAAACTCATAGATACAGAGAGCATTTTGATGGTTGCCAGATGGGAAAGGGGTTGGGAGGAAGGGATTAAGAAGTGCAAATTGGTAGTTACAAAACAGTCACAAGGATGTAAACTGTAGGAGAGAATATAGTCAATAATGTTGTAATAACTATGTATGGTGTCAGATTTATTGGGGTGCTCACTTTGTAAGTTATATAAATGCATAACCACTATATTGTACACCTGAAACTAATATAATATTGTACCTCAACTGTAATTGAGAAATTAAAAATTATTTTAAAAAATTAAAAATAGATCTATCACAGGATCCAGCAATTTCACTTCTGGGTGTAGACCCAAACCAAATAAAAACAGGATATTGAAAAGAAATATGCACTCCCATGTTTATCACAGCATTATTCACAAGAGCCAAGGCAAGGAAAGTTCTCATCAACAGGTGAGATGATAGAATATTATTCAGCCATGAGAAAGAAGGAAATCCTGCCATTTGTGACAACACAGATGAATCTTAAGGAAACTATGCTAAGTGAAATAAGTCAGACAGAGAAAGACATACAAGTATAGTGCATGATATCACTTGTATGTGGAATCTGAAAAAGCACAACTCATAAAAACAGAGAGTAAAATGGTGATC
>NW_017731385.1:3132851-3145584 GCF_001890085.2 Hipposideros armiger
TCCAAAAAGAATTTGCAGGAGGGCTTGAAAGGATGGCAAAAGATGCATTTCACAATGTATGGTCCCTCTTCACCGAATCATCACCTTCGTTAGTGGTATGAATCTGTTTTCCAAATACTCCATCTTTTGGGAGAATATTTTATGCATGGGAACCCAGCACTGTTATTATAATACCAAGAAACTGGAGAGTTATCAGGGACAATAGAGATTTACAGCCATTATGCCTCTGACCAAAAAGCATCGGGCCATTCTTATGATCAGAAAAGAAAAATATTAATTGTGAAGACTATATATAAATAACAAAGCATTGATCATAATTTTAGAACTGTATACACGGTTCTATCTTGGTATAATGCTAATGTGAAAGCAATGTCTGGTATGTTCCACAGACTGGAGCCTGAGGACAGATGCACATGGAAAAGCAATTCATACCAAACTGTTATGCAAGTGTGAAAATTCCGCCAGCCTCAAGCAATAGCTTTTCACCATCATGCAGGAGAAGCAGCACCCCAACATAAAACTTCTGCCCTGAAATTATTCTGGAAACCTAATTCAGTTTCTTAGTACGATCTCCTTCACAAATGGGTCTTTTCCCTAAATCGCGGAGACTCAGAGGCCAGCATCTGAAATCTGCTCCATGCTTTTGGCTCAAACCCAAGCACGCTCTCTTTCGTCAATAGGCAGAATTCATTCAAATGGATTTTCCGCCTCCAAGTAAAGTAAAGGTGAGAAAATACAGAGAGGCCGGGGATGGAAATAAAAGAAACCCTACCCCAGAGAATGGTTTCATAATTATAATAGCTCATTTTAATCACTGTGATTGTTTAATATATTATGAACGCAGAGCTATAAGGATAATACTTGTCTTATCAGTCACCATCTCTTTGTTAGCACCAGCACTCATTTGGGATTTTGCATCTTCTAGCTCCACTCCCTACCCCTTCCCTCACATATCAAGTGGCCTTAATTATGTGGGCAGTCAGATGCTCTCTGGAGACAAAGCAGGGGATGACTAAACATCAGGTAAGAAGAGATGCTCGCTCCTTCCTTCTTTGTTTCTGCTCAGGCCCCTGTAGCTGAAACCACACAGGCAGCTTTCTGCATTTTTGAGACACTTTAAATGTGAAACGAGTAATTTAGCTGAAAAATTTCTGTTATTTTTTTTTCTTGCATGCTTCATATGCTGGGTTAAAACCATTAGCATATAACAAAAATCTGAGCAGATGCAAGCAACAGATTCCTTAAGGAAATCCATATTTTTACATATTTTGTAATAAGGAAACTGTCACTCCCAGATGGTATCAAGCTAATACTGGTGGTTTGCTTGCTGATAACATACTAAAAAATAAAATTAATTGTATTCTATTTGATGACAATGAAGTCATTATCATATATACTGCACTCTTAAAGGAAACGGATCCAAAAGATGAGCTTCCTGAATGATTAGGTTTATTTAGAATTTTTTTTTTTGGCCTGGCCAGAAAAACAAACAAAAAAAATCCAACTTGGATCTTTGAGTCGGAATTCCCTTGCACCTGGCACCGAAATGCACTATGGTTTATAAATGTGGTGAAATTGGAAAAAAAAATTTAAAAATGCTGCGTTGAATTTCTAACAATATTAGAGAGAAGCCTGGTTGTATAAATACAACAAACAGAAACTTCCAATTCGACCTCCCAAAAGAGATATGTGAACTATTGAAATTATTCATTGTTAATTCATGGTGAAGACACGTTCCACATTTTAGGTCAATTATTGCAAGTCACACTTGGAAATATGTGTAATAAGCCTTGACATTAAAATGTAATAATGGTACCTATTGGGGTATATTTGTAGCTATTTTTCATAATAAAACAGTACTTTTTCTTGATGTATCTTTTTACCTGCAATCAACTTAAGAATAGTTCTTTTCATATATAACTTCATATTTAGGACTCACAATAATAGTGTAATAAAATATATCTGTACTTAGCATTCTCCTAGATTAACCACTACTCTTTGGTTAAGTAGTACAAGTAGTACATTTTTTACTTGTATTACAGGTTACATCCTTTTATCTAAAAGCAAACAAAAGGAGAAAGAAAACCCATATATGACTCTACATGTTAGTTCCCTCCTCTCTCTCCTTCTCCCTCTCCCTCTCTCTCTCCCTCTCCCTCTCTCTCTCCCCAACCCATCTATCTATGAATTTTATTGTGCCCCCAATCAACGTATCATGCTGGGTTATATTCGTTGGTGGTGAGCTGAGATTATAATACCATTTGCTATGTGATATTGGTTATGGTGTTATTTTCCAGGTTACGATTTATTCCTTGTATAGTGACATAAAGACAGGACTCAATAGTAGATAATGTAGAAAAATAACCACAGTGCATATGGCTCATTCTTTGAAAGGCTTGAATGCCTGGAAGTCAACTGAACAGATAGATCTTCAGAGATCATGAGCCAAATAAAAAAGGATTATTTAAAAAATCTATGAGCAGTAGAAAGTATATGAATAATAGAATAGAGTCATATACATTAAATCTATATATCATAAATGTTTTAACAGAAAGGCAATTTTTAACACTGAATCAATACTATTGTTAATCGCCAGAGGTTACTTAGTTAACAACCAGCTATTTAGCTTGTCATGAGCTAAACTTCAGAAGATGATAATGACTGTGTAAATATCTAGATGTCTATGACATACCTGCAGGTTAGGATTTATTGGCAAGTTACTTGTGGTAACATAAATAGAGATGACTATGTTCTTTGAAATCACATAGGTGTTAGTCACTCAAGATTCTTTGAGTGACTAATGCTTGGTCCTACATTAGATGATATATATATATATATATAAAGTTTGTTGGTCTATAAAATAGTTAACCTTAGATGCCCAATGGAGAGCCATGGTGTCAGAAAAAAGTCACAGACATGTAAAGATTAGAGAGAACTTAGAGATCATCATTCAAACTTTTCCATTTGCAGATAAGAAACTCAAGGCATAGAACTGCATCTTGATCGCATGATTGGAACAAGGGAGGTTTAAAGGCTTAATCAAAATTGTTGAAATGTATATACCTGGGATTTTTGATAGGGGATAGTAAAGGTCTGATAAGATGTGATTTACAAAGCAACAAATGAACAATCAGATCACAGTGGATTTCAAGATCTCAACTGATTTTGATCTGCCTGACTCATGGCAAGGTGGCTATTTTAGGGGAAGTGGTGATTTCAAGGTAATTTCTCTCCCTTCCAGGAGTGCTAGAAGGCTTTTTGATTTGTTTTGTCAAAATCATCAACAGATCCAAGAGGCAAAGAGGAAATATATTAAACAGAAATATAGTAATCAGTCATATCATTTTATATATAAAGTTTTATATGTATAACGTAAAGGCTGCTCTAATATAAAATGAGATCTGGGAATTTTTTGTGATTTTACAATGATTCAAATCATACTCTCGAGTCTTTTTATTGTCTTTGTTCTCCATCCTAGGTCTCAAGGTATTAGATAGAAACTAACTGGAATTTAAAAGCAGAGGCAGTGTGGGGCAACAGAATAGTCCCAGATTCATACCCCAGTGCCTGGGCTTGAGTTTCAGCTCAGCCCTAATGGGCAAGGTGTCAGCGTCCATGAGCCTCAGTTTTCTGAGCTGTGAAATGGAAATTAAAATACCTGTTTTACTTTCCTTTGCTGGGCTACTAGAGGTCTCCAATAAGATAAGCTTCCATGAAAGTGATTAGGACACTGATAACTTTCTCCAACTCTGTTAGGATTTCTGAAAATTACAAGGAGACATGTATGGTGGGAGGGCTCTGGGGTTTGTGCAAAGAACATAAAAGTCCAGCCAGGATGCAGAAGTCGGTTCCTTCTCCCGGGCCATGGAAGGCAGCTGCTCACATTCCCCAGTTTGGAGTACAGGNCCCTAAAGACGAAGAAACTCCTGTTGAAATCGATTGCACACCAGGTTTATTTCTTGTTCAGGTATTAGATACCAGGTTATGTAGTTATTATTGGCAACTGGTAACAGAATCAGCTCAGCCCAAACAGGGTGCTGGTTTTTCCCCGGCTCCCTCTGCTATGTGGCCTTTTCACACCAGATCCCCATAATTCAGCTCCTTTAAATAGTGTAATCCATCCATATGGGTTCCCCTCCCTTACCGTGTCCTTAACATGGTCACCGGGGAAAGACAACAGGATCCTATTGAAACCAACCAAGGCCCTTCTACACCCACCTTGCAGAAGACAAGCAATTAGAGGAGTACCAAGAATTCCAAGTTAGTGACAATGAGTAAAAACGTAATGCACATCTAAGTCACTGTCTTATTTCATAATTCAAACATGCACGGGAGTGTATGTTTTCTATTCCCAACACAACAACGAGAGTTATCCCTGCATCTTTCAGATCGGTGTATTGCCCAGGTTAAAACTCTGTATCATGATTTGTAGTTGCTCTACCCCCAAAGCCAAAGCTGTCATGATGCAAAGGGCTGTGACCTGCTTACCCCTTCACCCGCGGCCATCCCCACTCTCTCGGCTCATATCCTGCATGCTGTCCCTTGTCCCCTCTGCTCCAGCAGCACTGCCTCCAGCAGGACCCTCCGAATGACAAGTCCACTTCTGGACGACACCTTCCAATGTCTGTTTCTTCTGCTTGCCATGCTTCTTCCGGCTTGGCTAACGTCAACTTCTCTGAGCTTCCATGAGGCCTGTCCCAGCTACCTAACTGCCTTAATTTGTCACCTTCCCCCCACCTCACTCTTCATCCCCTTATCCCTATCCTGTGTGGTTTTTTTTTTTTTTTCAGTAAAGAGCACTTATAACCTTGTACCATAATATAATTCACCCATTGATTATCTTCCCTTCCGATCTATTCTCTCCCATCATTAGAAGGTAAGCTTCTCATGGGCAGACATTCTTTTATTTCTATTGTTCACTGATACACGCATCAATAGCTCAAATATCCATGTACACCAAAACAGCCTCTGGCATATAACAGGTACTCAGTAGACACTGACTAGATGAATGAATGTTACTGCTGCCTGATAGAGAGATGTAAGTCTCACTGGGCTACTTAGTCCAGACGGCCATATCACGTTCAAGTCCAAGACCAGCTCTTGCCACTCACTTCACAGTTATAGCCCTATCTGACCCACCTAGCTTTCCCTTTTTAAGGAAATAAATAAATATCCACATTCCTCATCTTGTGCTCAAAAATACAGCTTACAAATTTTAATTGTGAAACCCTCATGGCAGTTGGTTTATACTGCATCCCTTAAAATGTGCCTTTCCGCCTTGTGTCAATTTTGCCCATGACCATACATACTTGAGGAAGATGCCCCGGTTTCTTCTGTCAGCCCCCAAACACTGTCCTTAGCCCGACATTCATTCCACTCTTAGACACACTTCTGTTTTTCTAAGCTCTGGTCCATTTTAGCAACGTTGTAATCATAGCAAAGGAACTTCTTCATCCACCTGCCCATTGCCAATTAATGATGCCTCATTAGACAAATCACTTGGAACGCTGATGAGCTTTTCCTGAACACAGAGGCCAGCCGGATCGATCATCTTCCCACCTGGGCTCTTGAGTGAACAGCCAAAGGTTAGCCCAGTTCTGGGGGCCTCCACCATGTCAGCAAAAATTAGCAAGGAGGTGGCCAAGTTGTCAATAGAGCACAGAGACAATTAGTTAATGATTAGGGAGCCAGCGGTTGGGGGAATTGATAACAAAATGAGCCGTCTTGGGTATATTTGCATGCATTTGGAAAATCTATAGCACAGTGAAAAGTATATTACCGCAGAGAGAAAAAATGATGCACCTTGAAATCAAATTAAACAAAAGAACTCAATGGTGGGCAAAAAATATGCCCAACTGGGAAGAAGGTCATGGTTATGCCAGAATAATGCAGTAGCACCAATTAAATAGATTAATTATTAACCCCCGACTATGCTATTTCCTTGACTTTCACATAAGGATTTCCCTCCAAATTTTGATTCATTCATTCATTCATTCATTTGGCATATATTTACTGAGCACCCATTATGGGCCAGACACTGTTTCAGGCATCAGGGAAAACATTGTAAAATGAGATAGGCTTGGTCCCTGCTCTTAAAGAGGTGAAATTGAGGTAGGGAAGTCAGATTAAAAAAAAAAAGAAAAGAAAATATTACTATAAATACAGATTGTTGTAAGTATGTTGAAAATGTTCTGAGCATATTCAGGGGTAGGAGAAAGGAGAGGCCCTTCAGGTTGTCAGGATAGGAGATTAAATAGAAATTTAAAGTATGTGTTACATTTTTCTCCTTAGAACATGAGAGTTCTGGGGCATCCCTCTGCAGGTAATGTGGTGTTTCTAACAGAACAAGGACTGGGGTGAGGCTGATGGGGCCTGAACTGTTGGAACTGTCAGAAGTGGGGAAGTTAGTCAGCTTGGATTTATCCTGCTGTACTTAAAATTCTGCTGCGGCTTTAGCCTAAGGGGGTATCTACAGTCACTGGAAATGACGGGGGTGTCTGAGGTCATTTTTCTGACAGTTTGCAAATCACTTGAACCTGCTGTTATTTAAACAGCAGCAGTGGGAAATTGTGCAAATTCAAAGGAACCCTGCACGAGCAATCGGCGAAGGTTTTCAAATGTTGGCAGGATCTCGTCAGGCAGAGACGCCACAGCACTTCGTGTCACCTTGGACAGAACACTTCTATCCTATGCCAAACATTGAGTAACTTGTCAGGAAAGTCAAATCATGAAACCTCAGAGACAAGTAATCGTAGAGCTATTACAGAAAGAACCGTCTTGAAATCATCTAGTCTCTCATCATTTCTCAGCAGAGTCTTCCAGGCCAATTTCCTTAGGGAAGAGCCAGCCTAGAACCCACTCCTTCTGTCTCCAGTCATGGTCAGGTCCATGCCAGAAAGTCAAAGGTCTGGTATCACATGGCCAAAGGAGCTTCCAGCTTAATGGAAACCAGCTACGTCCATAGATGCAAGTATGTGTCATTCCATTTCAAACCAACATGGTTTCTCTAATTCCAACACCCAAACTCCTCAGTTAAACATACAGAGGGTGCCAAAAAAATGCAGAGGGTGCCAAAAAAAATGTATACACATTTTGAGAAAGGAAAACTGTATTAAAATTGTAACACTGAATATATACCGATAACAAAAGATGAATACAAGTCACGTTTGACTTCTGCAATTATAAGAGGTGCTCAAAGTGGTTCCCATCAGCGTCCAGACACTTCTGATGATGGCGAACTACTGCTTGAGTAACACTGGCTAAAGTGTCCACTTGTATACATTTTTTTGGCACCCCTGCCTCCCCACCCTGATATTTCTGCCAAATTTATTTTTACTTATCTACAGGCCCATTTATGTACACATACATTGATTATCCAGCCAGTTCTTCCCATAGGAAAGCAGAAAACTGATTTAGCTGGTGGTTTTCATCTGTTAATTCGACTCTTAGTGCAAAGACACATCTTTTTCTTTTTTGTTTTCATGTGGAGAAAATATGTGAAAGGGTGATTTTAAAAATGAAAATGTCAACTCATTCTTCTAAATATAAAGCTGCTTCGTATTACTGCAAAGTTGATGTCTTTAGCTATGAATTTATAATAATTTCTCTCCACTATTTTCTAAATGTTTCTGCTGACAGGGTTAATATAGATACAAATAAAGGCATCTACGACTTGGATTATTAATAAAGTATACTATTCCATTTGGACTCATTCTACACAATGCCAAATCAACTGGTCCATTTACTCTTTCAGTCAAATTAGTCCACTGAATCAAGGATTAATTTGGTTTTATAGAGGGAAAACCACACATCCCTTCGCAATGACCATTTGTTAGAATTCCACTGAAATGTTTGCCTTTATTCAGGTAGTGGTGGTAGAAGGTGGGAGGGGTTACAGTTTCCCATCTTATCTGTTCTGCAGTTATCCATAATAATTTTTAAAAACTGCTAAAAAAATAATCTGTTGATAGTTGGGCATATGACCACATAGATAAAAGCTGTATTTCCCACCTTTATATAAAGAGGATATGCAGAATTTTATTACAAGGATTTGGTTCACACAGTCATGAAGGCTTCAAAGTCTCACAATTTGGGGACTGCATCCCGGAGCCCCAGGAAAGCCAGTGGTGGGTTATAGGGGAAGTTAGTAGGCTTGAGAACTGGGGCGCCAATGGCGTTATGTCCCATGAGAGGGCAGAAGGAGACCTTTGTCCCAGCTCGAGCAGACAGGGTGAAACCACTCCCCCTCCCTCCAGCATTTTGTTCTATCCAACCCCTCCATCGATGGGCTGAGGGATACCCCCATAGGGAGGGCGATCAGCTTTATTCAGTTTACTGATTCAAGTACTAATCTCATCAAGAAACACCCTCAAAACACACCAAGAAATGATGTTTAACCAAATATCCAGACATCTCAGGACCAGATCAAGTGGATGCATTAAATCAGCCACCACAGCAACCTTGTCACTGAAAGTCCTGTCCAATGAGATCAAAGTGGAAGTCCTGAGTCTGAGCTCTAAAACATGCCCCGGAGGTGACGCCATGCAGTCACCACTCACCCTTTTCCCTGTGCTGTCACTGTGATGGGCAGAGAAGGACAGCTCTATTGAGCCCTGATCTCATAACCACCAAACACCATGGTAGCCCTGGACTGCCTACATTTTCAGAAAGAAGAAAAATAAACGCCTGTCTGGTTTAAGCTACTGGTATTTCGGGTACTCAGTCCCTTATGATTGAATGTAATCTTAACTCTCCTACAGTGGAAAAAGAGAGAGAAGAAAGGCAGGAGAGAAAAATACATAAACGTACGTTCAGCATTTCCCATTGCCTGATTGGGTTACCGGAATGAATAACCACTGACATAATAGCTGTTGCGTTCTGCATTTTAGGAAGGAAAAGACTGACACTCAGAAAGGTTAAATATCTTTCCTGAATTCATAAAGCTACAATGAGACCAAGCTAGATTTCCACCAAGTTCACTGACTCCAAACCATGCTCTGAATGGTACAGAGATGCTTCTCACAATCAATTAGAAGTTGGTTTTCACCGGGGTGGAGCATGGAATGATTTTTCAGTGCCCAGGGTCTGTAATGTTTCATACCAGATTTTAGTGTCTTAAAAAACCTGGAATGAAAGTGGAGACTCATTGTAAAATATATTCATGCCTTGAGGATTTTCTTAAGTCAGAATATTACATTCCTGTCAAAATAGATAGAATGCTAATTTAAAAATAACTAAATTCAGTGTCAAGAAATGATGTGCTCTTGTTTCAGTATCTTTTGGAGAATAATACTGGAGTGAAATTTAGGTTTTCTTCTTCTTCTGTGAGAATTACACCCACAAATGTGTACTCTAATCACCACATCAAGGCGACTGATTTGTGCTTGTCCATGCATCCTGTTCTCCTTCTTATTAGCTTAGAGAAGTTCCTTATGCTCAGAGACGATTTCGGACTATGTTCGAGTATTTTCTTTTCCAGTGTAAGGGTTTGCCATGGTTTATTTTAGGTTCTTACATTCTCTCAAGCCTTCAAAGATGATTTCTTTCCATTTCAGGAATCCTAACTGTCCAGCAGTATTAACATACTATAATAAGAGGCTTCCGCTTCATTGGGTTACAAGGGAACACCAGGAATTCAAAGACGAGCCTTCCGAAGATAGAGCTATAGAGGGATGCAGGTTCTCTTCTGACCCACTTGCCTTTCCATTTATGTTCAGATACTTAGCTTTCTTTCTGTGCCTCAGTGCTCTGACACACAAGCATCCAATTATTTTCAATTTAGATAGAGTTGTCAGCACCTTTGCTTTCTGACCCTGAGCGTGGGGGTCCTAAGTTTCAAAAGGAAATTGATGTTGAAAAGAATCAGAAGAGGTTTGTAGATATTTGACTCCTCTCACTCTTCTTTCACAAATTACAGTAGCTTAAATTCTGAGCAGGCAGGTTGATCTGACCAGAAAGAAAGTTTGTCATAATTTTGGAGAATGACCCAGGCGATGATGTCATCCTGTTCCTTCTTCTCTCTGATAGTCCATACCTATCAAATATTGCATCCTATTGGCTTCACCTCAAACAATTCTAGTTTCCTTTTTCTCTTCAATGCCGCTGAATTTGTCCAGAAATCACAACATGAAAAATTTTAATTTGGTGTGATCAACCCAGTTAGTTGGTGTTTCAATTGTCATATCAGTTTGGCTTGACCAGACAAGTTAGTTTTATCTGATGAGTCAACATATGTTTATTGCCTGGCTCAATGAGCTCGTATGTTTAGTTCTATAGAGCATGGTGGGAAAAAGAGTTAAATTCTGGTTATCACACTATTCAAGGAATAGTTCAAATTTTATCGAAACTTATATTTAATGGTCCAATTAGCAAAAATCATAATATTTTCACACAAGTAGCCTGCATATCATAGTTCTACATCTTACGAGTCTTCCCCAAGGAGTATTGGAAAGTTCAAGCATGCTTGAGGGAGAGATTTAGTACTTTTCTGCAGGATTGTGTTACCATCTCAAAAATGCTCTTTGATTTAGAACTGGCAGTTCAAGTGTGATTATAAATTATAGAGTAAATCATGATGGGCAGGGGGAATAAATATCAAACCTGCAAGACAGTCTCTGGACACGAGAGAGCTTTAAAGCAGCTCGTCTTCTTTCTGTTCTCTATGGAATGGGGGCCAAAACTTGGGGTTTTCATGGAGCACTTCTAAATACCCCATGGCACTCTCTGTACTGCTATGTAGGAAAACTATTTGCTATAGTTGTACAAAGTCTTAGATAAGAAATAGGTTCCATCACTATTTCTATGGCAAAAGCACTTCCATTTCAATGAGTTCAGAATACTTAATGATTATTGAAGAGAAATCAATTTTCCAAGGCTTATAAGGGTTAAGAGATGCAAATTAATATTTTCCAACCATTAACACTCAAAGAACAGAATGTGCAAAAGAAGCTGTCTGAGGTTCAGTTGGGCAGCAGAAGAATTAACAGATGATTACTGTTGGTCTCTTGGGCAAGGTGGACACTCAGTGGCAGCTACAACTATACTGAGCTTGGTGAATGGAAGGCCACATAGAGAAACCCATGTAAAAGCATCCTTATCGCTACCATAGTCATGAGACCATCGGGCAAGGAGGACAGGGAAGGAAGGCTGAATGACATGTACAGAATACCCATCAATTTATTTATTTGTTTGTTTAATTTTATGTGTTTTTTCCAGCTTTATTGAGATATAATTGACATACCACAGTGTGTAAATTCACGGTATACAATGCTTTGTTGATTTGATACACTGGCATATTACAAAATGATTAACACTGTAGCGCTAGCTAACACCTCCATCATGTCCCATAATTACCATTTCTTTTTTGTGGTGAGAACATTTCAGATCTACTTTCTTAGTGATGTTTTGGGTCACCTGTAGCTCAGGACCACACAGGGAAAGCGATGCTGGGTATCGCTTTCCTACCTTATCCAAGAAGAGGACAGTATAATCCAACATTGGCAGTTCAATCAAAAGAGCGAAATAAGCAGATATTATCTCTAGGTCTATAAATTTCTAGTGGTGTAATCTCAGGCAAGGCGTTTCATCTTGTTGGCCCTTTGTTTTCTCCTTTGTACTTTATGAACAGTATGATCGTTCTGTCTCATAACGTGGCAAACAAAATGGGATATGGTTTTTTTGGAAATAAAATATAAAGCTAAGTTAAACACATAAAAGAAAATATTTATTTTTCTTCTTCATTGATTGCCTTGTATTAATTTCTGCAGCATGTAGGATCCTCCCAAACAATCAAACTCCTAAAAGATATTTCATGGTGATAAAATGTTTAGAGAACAAGCAAGGAAAGAAATAGCCTTTGAAGCTAGATCTGGGTATAAATGCTGACTTCCAAACTTACTTTCATAGAACCTTAAGCAAGTTACTATGTTTTCAAAACTATAAAATTGGATAATAACACCTACCCCTTAGAATTATTCTGGGTATTACAAATAATATACAGGATATTTACCCATAGTTGCCACTTAATTATGTGTGTTACTATTTTTGTTATTATTATAATTCAGCCTATAGGTTATAGCATGTGAGAATGAAACTCACCCCCGAGACATTTATCTGAGCTCTTAGAAAGTAAACTGGACATGTCCATATGTACACCAAGCACTGACCTCAGATAATTCATGACTTATTCACCCATTTAAAAAATATCTCTAGTGCCCAGTACAGGGCCTAACTCATAGGATGCCCTCAATAATAATCTATAAAACAGGACATGGGAAGCGCTGGCAAATCTGAATGAGCTGCTGTTTTCCCACTCCAAAATAAACCCATCGGAGATCTCCTCTGATTGAATGTTTGGAAAAATATGCATATACCTCTTTAAAATTCTGATGTATAGATTCTGAGAGTACAGACAGAATCTATAAGACTTAGACGCGAATAAAGACGGTCCAAAAAAAATCAATGCCAGGTAACCTGGTTCTTGAACTGAAAAAAGTGCTCGCTCCATCAATACACATTGTTTTCTATACCTTAATTCTGGATAGTGTGACCTCCTCTTAAAAAATAAATATTTTAAGTTATGAGTGTTTTTCTAAACTCACCAATATTGAGTCAAAGAGCTGTTATGACATGAGTAGCTGATTCAGCTAGTTGGTTGATAATATGGACTGTGTGAAGGGATGAGTCAAAGAGATACTTTGGAATCAAAGTCATAGAACTGATTGTGTGTGTGTGT
>NW_017731385.1:3145689-3271278 GCF_001890085.2 Hipposideros armiger
GAGGGAGAGAGAGAGAACAGAGTGAGTTCTTGGGACTTGAGACATACTGCAAATATTAAAAGGCATGAAAACTCTTCTTTCTCACTTATTCTTTAAAGTTTATAGGAAACACTTTTCAAATGCATGGCATATTCCCCAAAAGTATTCTTCTAATAATGTATTTTGCCCAAGATGCTCCTGGGTATGCATTGAAAGAGCTGTGATGAGGTTTTACTTACAGGTTCTGCCATGACATTGATTTGATTTTGACTAAAAGGTTTTCCTTTTACACCTTTTCTAACATTAAAGAACTTGAGAAGAATCAGTCTGGTAGAGGTTGCTGTTTATTTGCTGTGATGATGACATTAAAGATACTATTATTATGGACACTTAAGTTCATGAACTTTCCACCATGTACTTACACGAACTTAATTATCCTCTTTAGAAGGATGAACAAATGGGCATATCCCATGGTTCCAGTGTTAGTGATAGCTACACTTTCTAGAATAAAGGGGTTAAGTTTCCTTAGAGACAAAACCCAAAATATGAATTTTCAGAGTTCTTTTTAGGGACATAAATACTAGCATTCGAATAACAACTGTTATATTCCTATAGAATGCTCTGTTAATAAAACACTTTCACATTTACTGTCATTCACATATTTAATGTTTCAGTAACATTTGAAGGACAATTCTATTTTCTCTATCTTATATAAGATAATGACACAGAGAGGATACATAAATTGCCCGAGAAAATGCTATTAGTACGTGGAAGAGGTGCATGCCTTTCTAAGTTTTCTGACCCCATGAGTACCTGATGCCCTTCCGAGTTTTCAATTCGTAAAACCAGTGAAATCATTGCTCACAACTAAATTCTTTGTCTTTCTTGACATTTAAGTCAGAACCAAACTACAACATGGAAACTGATGTGAAGTGAAGGGTGGCTCTTGTTCATGCTATGGGCAGGTCCCCCTGTGCTCTGCTGGCATCCACTGCTGTGAGCAGAAAGTTGGAAACGAATTGCATCTCCAACAGAAAAAGCACATCCCCTGTTACCTGTTAAATCATTTGACCTAGAGGCAGCAAACAGGTTATTGACTTATAAAGAATCGGCCATGATTTTCCTTTCTATTATGAATATTACGAGTTACTGAAACCCCACATAATGGATGTAACAGTCAACCACAAAAAACAACAACAAAATGCCTTAACTAGCAATAACTCTGTTTTCTGCCCACATAAACACTACCCCTAATGCAGCGATGAAAGATGCTCTTATCAGAACCAGGTCAGACAGGTATAAAATCCAATTAGGGAAGAAATGTATTCTAGAGAGAAAGAACTGCGACACGGGTGAGTCATGGTCTTATGATGTTCAATGACAAAGTGACTCATCGCTCTTGGGACATCATGTGCCAAACTGGCCCCCACGTTTCAAAGCTCTACTGCACATCACTGGAGGTCTCAATCTGCTGGAATTTTAATGCATCTAAGAGCAAAACCCACCTTTGTTTTCTGCCCCCACAGTTGATTCTCTATTGTATCTAGAAAGTTCATTGGAAAATAGAACAGAAAATGATGTCACTCTTCTTAGGATCCCCCAGTACTTCCCATGGTACTCGGAGCATATTCCAAAAGCAGCTGGATCAGACCTGCCTTCTCTGACATCATATCCCCTCCACCCCAGGGCACTGCGCTCCTGCTCCCAGCTTGGGCCCATGCACTGGATATTTCCTCTGTCAGGAATGTTCTGCCCCCATCTCCCCACCCCTTTCTTCCTTCTTGTATCTCTGTCTCAGGTTAAATATTGGCTCCCTAGAGAGAGCTCTTCTAATCACTCTATTAAAAATATCATCCAACTAATATTTCAATTTACTCCATATACTTGTCATCATAGAAGTTATCACTCCTTGAAACGATTTCTTATGAATGTACAGACTTGTTTATGGATTTACTTTTTGTGCTTCATTGTCGCATGTATGTCCTATGAGAAGAGAACACGCCCATCAGCTGTATGTCTGTGCTCCTTGCTTCTGGACAGTGCCTGGCATGAGGAGTGAGGTGTGATGGACAATGAAAGGTGATAAGGGTGATGTACTGATGTGTTGGAAGTTAGAAGGAAGGACTGGAGGCACCCCAGAACGTGGATGCATGAGACAGACCCCATGTCTCCCTCCCCCACATCCGACGCTTTACATTGGAGCCCATCAGAAGGAATCTAATGATACCGTCTATCTCTGCTATGCTGTGCATTAGGAAGCCCATACTCCCAGCTCATCCATCAATGCCAAACCCCAGTGGCTAAAGACAGTGGACATCATCCAATGTGACTCAAGCATCCAACTGTCCCCAACATTCCAGACCCTTCCTCTGAGCCTTTTGGAATATAGGATCCATCATTAGTAAAACTGCTTTGATCTACACATATGTAACTGTTTCCTTCACTTTCCTACTCTGACTGAAGCCTGATGCTGAACACTTTTCCTGCCCCACTGACCCTTTAAAATGTTGGCTGTTTTCAACCCTGCATCCCTCTTACCAATTGAGTGTAGGAGGCAGAGTAGACTCCTTGTGTTTATCTAGGTCACTATCACTTTTGTACATTTGGCTTCTATTAAAATCCCTGGGAATGCCAATATCTGGATCAATGCCAATGTCAATATACCTTGGCCTCTCAGTTCCTTGAGCAGCTCACCACCAAGGATCCTGTTTTATATCCTCTACCTCAGTCTCCCACGAAGAGGTTCTAGCTTAGATCCTGTCGTTGGCCATACATCATACCACGTTCATCATCTCCATCCCATGCCTCTGGTCCTTCCTTCTCACTTCTAATAACCCAGAGGCTTCTACGATGCATCTAACTTGCCACCTTTGACCATCCATCCCACCTCCTTCTTCACTTTCTGATTTCTCCAATCTCGGTGGGACAGTGTAACTCTGGTCCTGAGATCACTGATAAATTCCTGCCATTGGAAAAATAGCCGTAGTGGAGGTTTTTTTCATACTTCAAGGATCACTATTAAAATCACCCTCATCTACAGTTTTGTTCTTGGGCATTAGTAGCCAAATGGTGCAGGCCTTGTCAAGGGAGGTAAACATGTCCATTAACCACTAAACACCAACTTTGTGAAGTTCATGTTAGTGAAACAGGCCATTTCTCTTTCTGAGTCTCAAATGCACGTGCCTGTTGGATTGTTGATTACATGAGTGCTTGTGCTAACCTCTTTGAGTTATTGCAGCTGATAGAAACCCCAGCTCCTTGTCAGCTCTCAAAATAAATCACCCCAAATTATCCACATGGTTCTTTCCAGCTGGTGTGAGAAAATGAGTGAAAAGAAATAAAGAGCTAAAACTTTCTTTGAGAACTATAGAAGCCTCATTAACATTATTGAGGTGACCATCATTTAAAAAAATTTTTTTAGACTAAAAGAGTTAAGATTAGGGACTTTCAACACGGTAAGTGACATTTCAACATGTTAAGCAACATCATGATCATTTTCCCCCAAATCAAGAGCTTATCAGCGAATAAACTAGAACAGGAAATATATGTTTCCTAAATACATGTTTAGCTCACTACAAGCCAGAGGTCAAAGAGGGTTTGTTTGCCATTTCAAAAATTAGTATTATGCCCAATGAAGTCCTATACAGATCATATTCAAATCCAATGCACTTCCAGAAAGTGCTGGAAGCGTTTGAATTGAAATAATCAAAGAATGTTTCAAAGGTGTTTCAATGCTGTTTTGGAATCTTCATGAATAGCAATATTGTTAGGTACACGCAATTTAACTAATATTCAATAAAGTTTTAGAAACACTGCTTCGTATGACAGAGACCAGACATTCCTGAAATGCTGTCTGGCTGCAGACAGCAGGGTCCTCAAGATATACACCTACATACACAGGGCTGGGGAGAAATGATGGGGAGGAGAGAACCCCTCTTTCCAGTACACACAGCCTCTCACTGGCTGTTGGACCCAGAATCACAGGTCCGTCTTCGTCTTCTGCACAATAATGTGTCAGGTGATCCCTTCCTCACTCTGAGGGTGGGCGGTGGGGGGGGGGGGTCCTGACTTCAGAGTTTGAGAAGGTGGCTTATGGCTGCTGCTACTTGACTCTGACTTTTTGGGGAGCCGAGAGAGAAGTAAGGGACAACCAGCCCCGGAGTCTCTCCTTTTCAATTCATTGTTGTAGGGAGGAGCAGCCCTCATGCAGTCACTTTTGCCCATTGAGAGATCAGGGCTCAAATGATCAGGAGTAGACAGGGGCCTCTGTACTGGTGAAAAACAATGCTGGGCGAGGGCGTCCTCACACCTACACTTAAGGGAGCAGATCACAGTGCAAATTGGGTCATCTCAGGAAATATAAAAGCATTATTCCTCTGAGATCTGAAAAAAAAAGTAATTACTTCTTCCACCACGCATGATTCTTTTCAATAACCTTCATTTTTGTCCCCTGGAAATGAAAAGAGGTTTATATTAAAAAGGCATTTCCTCTGACTCGGTGTCCTTGAGCTGCACAAAATGTAAACCATGCCCTCCCTTCTTCTTTTGAAGAAAAAGGGGGCTTCAATCTTTCCTTCTGAACACAGTCCATTTAAATAAGGAGATGGGGTCCCATCTTTTCGATCAGCCCCATTGTTTGACTTGTCAGTAATAACACTTGAGCTGAAATTGTACAGGCGTCCCTCTAATTTAGTAATTATTGACATGGTGCTGAGCAGGAAATGACAGCAAACAGAAGGAACCGTTAAGGAGAAATGAAATAAAAGATGTTCATATCATTGTTGAATAATGGTAGAGATCATTTTGTGCTTTAAGTAGGCCCAAGGTACCTTTTTCCATTTTCCTGACACATTTATAATTTATGCTTTGTAATAGTTCCAAATATTTTTAGGACACTGGACTTTGTTTGAGAACCTTGCCGGACTGAATGAGAATCACAGAGCTCACACACAGAGGAGAGGGCGATGTGACCTGCTGCAGCTTTTCCCATGTAAGCGACAGCCCCTTTCCCTCCAGCCTGTGCCTTCTCCTAATGCTTCCCCCCCACCCCACATCTCCTTTCTAAATCTGCATTTCTAGTTATTGTCTTCATAGTCCAAGATCTTGGTTGCTCGGATAGGCAATGGGACCCAGGGAGTTACAACAGTAGATGGCGTCTTCATTCATTTATTTATTTTTTAAATCCAGAGCCTGACTTAGTCATAAGAACTTCCCTAAAGTTTCATAAGCATAGATTTGAATGGCTCATTTTTTAAGAAGGTGCATATTTGTGCACTAGTGCAACTGTGCTAGAATAATGTGCGCGTGCGCGTGCGTGTGTATTTATTAATGCCCATGTGTGATAAACCAGTCCTAAAAACATGGAGGCCAGAGTATACAAATTTGGAAAGGATTTTCTAGAAGCATATAAATAGTGATTCTGAGAAATTACAGTGTATCTTTTCATAACCCTGATATTGAAAGATAAGAAGGACACCTTTTATATGGGGCAACTATGTTATATGTCACTTACTATTTTGTAACAATTATGTATCAGAACATAATTTGTCAATGCTAGTGGAAAAAACTTACATCATCACAAAATACATTACAACAATGTTGTATGGTATTACAGTTTCCCTAATGTATTCTGTAATCAAATCACCACAATTTAAAAAATAACTGAAAACTTTTATTTTAAAACACAGTATTATTAATTTTTAAATGCTTTACCAGTAGGGGGACAGATATAGAATATGATCAAACTATGTAAGACAAATAAGCATAGAATAAAAGATAGAAAAGAAACAGAACTTAATGTCTTGGAGGCCTGGGAGCTGATTGGACCAACTGTAGCTGATGCATCGGGAGGTCCAAAACCTATTACCTGTGAGGCCTGAAACAAAACCATCAGCTGGCCAATTAGATTGGTTGTGATAGGAAATAGATGGGCTGGAGGAATTAGTGGCAGGTGGCAGAAAGAGACACCATTATGAGGATCAGAGTCAAATGTACTATTTGTTTACTTTGGGCAGCGTGCAATAACTGAGAAAACTTTCAATGCCTCAAACACAGAAGAATCTTATTTTCACTCATAGAACAGTCCACGTTAGATGCGTCTAGCTAGTAGGTAGCTTTCCTCACAGGATGGTTCCAGGACCCATGATCCTTGTCCTTTGTATAATAATTTTAGCATCCCCCAGGACCTTTGCAGCTCTGCCAACCCCTTGAGTGAAAGAGATCATGCATGAGGCACATATGCTTCTTAAAAGCTTGAGCCTGAAGCTATTGTTTCTCTTCAGATTCCACTGGTGAGGATAAGTCATGTGACCACCCTTAACTGCAAAGGATGCTGGGAAATTAGTAGCACTGTATGTGTAGGAAGACAAGAAAACGGATTTTTGGTGACTGGCTACAGACAAAAGATAAAAGTCATGTGCAAGCCACAGTTACAATGAGTTATAAAGAGATGGCTGGTTGCTCAGGGAAGAAGAAAATAGAGGCAAAAATCCTGAGAAAGAGAGAAAGAGAGGGAGGAAGAGAGGGAGGGAGGAAGGGAGGGAGAGGGAGAAGGAGAGGGAGAGACACCATGAGACTGCCTTGATTCCACATTCTCTATTGTTCTTTTCCTGAAATCCCCACAATATTCCTAGTATGGCCTTTCTATATGCCACCCTTTAACAGAGTTAGAAGAGGAAAGCGATTTAATAAAAATAATATTAATAGGTTATTCTTTAAACAGATTCTGTACTATATTTTATAAATAGATTTATTTTGTATATTTTAAAAATCTATTGATGCAATCTGCACTCTTTTTATAGGTTCAAACTAGAATTCAGAAAATTGAGACCAGGATGCTATTGAAACCGAAATGATTTCCACAGTCCTCTCAGCAGAGTACCGGCAAATGAAATGCTCACTTCCATGTTATGCATCATTCTTCCTTGATTTCAATAATCCTTTTCCTCAAAACTAGGATTTCTCAACAACCACTTCGCTTAGAATCTCTAAAAGTTAGAGAAATATCAGCAGTTTCCTTCGTCACATTGTGGGCTGACGCAGCAGCATTACTCAGGACCGTGAGCCTCACTGAACTAAAACCAGAAAGGGAAGAGCTGAGTTCTGCAGCATTTCTTTCGCTCTCAGGCTGGAGGAAACAAGCGCGAAGCACAGCCCCGCTGGCCTTATCACACCACCGTGAGCAGCACACGGGACTCAATCACATTCCCCCTCAGGCTGGCAACAATTAAAAACTGGCTGCCATCAGACAGTATTTACAGATCTGTATGACAAACACCAGTTGGCGCTTTTCATCGGGGTAGGCAAGGCAAGCCGCACATACCGTGGGACTCAAATGCAACCGTCCCCCTTCAACGTCTGACATCTTTGAAGCCAGCGAGGCTGTTAAGTAATGCCTTCAATGCCATTGTCAATTTCACTAGTCACAGCTTTTATTTTGTCCTTTAAGCCGCCGCCCGTCAGTCGGGCTTCTAGATCAGCTTGGTAGAAGTTGGGCGATATGAAGTTTGGGAAGAGAGAATATTATTTAAGGAAAATTACTTGGAGGAAAGAAATGTCGAGTGTGCCTTCCCATTTGCACATGCCTTCGTGCTCTCTTCTTCTGGATAGCTTCCCTTCCCTCATCTCTGCAATATTACTGTAACATTGCATCCGATGTTTAGAAATATTTGTTTTAATGCCACCTGATTTCATTTTTTCTTATATCTGTTTTCGAATCCATCTGATATTTCAAGGCAACACATAAGAAATGGCTTTGTTATTGAACTGGGAACAAAAGATACAGTGGAGAAGTATATTAAAATGTTCAGAAAATCCTAAACTGAAATCTGTTTACTAAGCCACCAGCTGGCACTTCCTCTCCCAGCTACCATGTACGCTACCTACCCAGACCTGCCTCCTCACACTCACTGTCCTTACTCTATGGTCTATCTGCTTTGGCGTTTTGTTTTTCTAAGAAAAGGTCTACCAATAACAATTTTTTTTATCTAACCACACTGCACAATTGCTAGCATTCTCAATTAAATTCAACATGCTCCCTTTCAAATGGACTTCGAATTGGATATTTGTAAGGGAGTAGGACCATGTTCAGTGCATTCAATAGTAAAAGTCAAAGAATTAAACTAAAACAACCGGTTCAGATGTGCAGTTTCACTGACTGCAGCAGGAATCGCGAGCGTGGACCTGAGGATATTGACTTGAGCATTGAGAGTTCAATCATCAAAGTGAAATAGTGAAAAATCGGGGTTTGCAGCTATGCATCCTGTTCCAACTGGTAAGTGGCTATTTATAAATAACAAATTATAAGTTTGCTATAAGTAACAAATGTATAAGTAACAAATTATAAATAACTATTTCTGGCATGTCAGAGTTATTTTCTAATCTTAATGAAAAGTTAAAGTGGTGATTTTTCAGGAGCTAGTGCTTTCAGGAAACCATTACTCGTGTCCAGTCCCCCCAACCCCATCCCATCCCCTCACCACCCCTGTAGTGTCAGCAACATCTGGTGCCCTTTTTGGCACATCCGAAGAGGAGCCAAGGATTACATAGGCCATGGAGACCAGACTCCCTTTTTCCCCATCTCAGGGCCTGGAAGCAAATGTGCTTCATAAATTCCTGTGCCTGGTGAACAGGCCTGAGGGTGGGGTACACCCACGAGCAGCCCTCACAGTATGGATACAGAGAAGCATGTCTGTCTCCCAAACTGCCAACCTTGCTTCTCCCAGACCCATCGGGGCTCCATCCCATCCAATCTGTACGTGACTTCTATTAAAATCCTATTTTCTTAAATTAACAAGAGCCTCAGCCTCGGGAATAGGACATCCTGCCTTGGGAACCGTGAGCTCTCATGAGACACATTCCCTGAATCACCCACCTGCCATTGGGCCCTTTTGGCAAAGGAGAGGACTGTGTAGCTTCGAGCGGCATTAATCAAACCTGAAACGTTATTTTGAAGGTGTCATGAAATCCACATTGACTGACTGGTCCTTTTAATCTTAATTTTGAACAGTTGCTACTCCAATTAAATTCTACCACCTAGCATTTTCAAACAGCTCCTGGTTGTTTCCACAAACTCCGCTAATGCACAGCTGTTTCTGACAGCCCCCCTGATTTGCCAGCGCTGTGTCGCTGCCAGAGCAGGAGGCCCTTCTGTATTCGGCTGCTGGCACCAGGGGATATGCAAATGAGCACATGAATGAGTTGTCACCACAGACACCACCGAGTGAGCAGGGAGACGCTCCAACGCTCCAACGTGCAGGGAGCTTAGCAAGCTGCATGGGGGGGGGGCGGGGGGAGCTTCAATTTCTTGAAGTGACTTTTTCTTTTTTCTTTTATTTCCCCCTGTTTTCAAGCATCTCCAGATTATTTTCACTGTGTGGCATTCATTAGATTTCGGGTCAGGAAAGTGCAAACTGTTCCTCACCAATCACCAGCAGAAACCAGGAAGTTTGGGAATGATAGAAATATTTCAGGTAAACACCGTTAGAACTTCTGTAACACAAGCAGAATATTATATCCACTTCCGTGTTTCAGATATAGTTTCCCTTCCGAGAAAGGAGGGAGGACACAAAACTTTTCTTTCCCATAAGGATGTGCGGAAGAAGATTCTGCTTAGAGCCCAAAGCCTGGTTCTAATATTCTGAATTCTCTCCAACAAGGAATTCTCTGAGATGTTCCACCGGTCAGGTCATGTCACTGCCTCTAGGAGGCCCCGTTCTGTCCCCCAGACCATCCTGATACAGCAGATACTCTTAACAGTTGCACTGTTTAGGGTTCAGTCAGGGAAGTCCAACCATAATGAGTGATACAGAATAAGGAAATTACAGGAATGGGAAGCTGGATATACAGTGGGCGAGAGCAAAGACAAGTTCAAGTTCATAAGGACACACTGGAACCCATGAAGACGAATGGCTCTGTCCTAGTCTTCAGTGCCTATGACCTTGGTGGTTTGGGGGACATACAGGAGTTGACCCCTGTGGCCACATATCATTACATGAACTTGGCCCAAGACTTGAAGAGCTGGAGGAGACGGGGCCAGCTGCTCCCAAGCCAGTGGGGTAAGCCAGCATGGCAGTGACAATAGGCACAAGCTAGTGGGGTGCCCAGAGCCCCACACCAACATTCTGAGCAAAGCCCCCCCTTTTCACTTCTCCTTGCCAATCAGGCAAAATGACTCTATGGCCAACCCTAACTCAAATCATAACAGGAAGGCAATTCTGGGGATCATATTTCCAGCTCTGCGGGGTTGGCCCATAAAAAGCCAGCACAGCTGTAGACCCAGCTCCACTCTGCTTTGAGAATCCACTATGGTGCATTTTCCTCTAATTCTATCAGGGCTAATACCAGACACATTAGCTGGAGGATGGAGGAAAAGGATGCGAAGGGTTCGAGCTGGGGACAGAGTCAAGTGGTTAAATTATAGGAGGGACTGGAGTGAAGGTGGTTAGAAAATGTACCACCCTTAGGGGGTTAAGGAGTAAATCAATATTATACATTGCTTTTACTTAAATACTATTAGTCCTGCATTGTGAGAAATGCCATCCAGGCAGGGCCAGATGCTGACAGGTATAAAGAATGACAAAGATGAAATACTACGATCTCAGTTATACCTGGTGATCACGTATTATCTGGGACTCCTTCTGCCTTCAGTACGAAAAAAAAAATAAATTTAGACTACATTTCTAGGTTGATTTCACATCAGTGTGTCCACGCTGATTTAAAACTGCAAATGCTTGAGAATGCCCCCTTTTAAGTATAGTTCGCATACATTATTATTAGTTTCAGGTGTACAACATAGAGATTTGACATTTATATACATTACGATGTGATCACCACCCTGAGTCTAGTCACCATCTATCACCATGCAAAGTTATTACAATATTATGAATTATATTCCCCTTGATATATAAGAGATATTAGACATGCTTTCACAAGAGAACAACAGTCACAAGACATCCGATGTGGTCATCAGTGTGGATTCAAAATGTTCTAGGTCTCATGTTGTTATTCATTACCCAGAAACAGTTTCCCTTAAATCAAAAATAAGTTTAGAGTTCATAGCAGTTAATTTTACTTACGATTTTATTTCAAAACATCTCAATTTAAAATGAATCAGTTATACAATTAACCCAAGGATGACTGGCTCTGGGGACTTTCTGGAAACACACACACACACACACACACACACACACACACACACACACACACACTCTCTCTCTCTAACACTCCTACCCTCCACTTCCACCCCTAATAGATCTTGTGCTTCTGACTTTGGCATTTATTTACAGACATCTCTTTATACATATAGATAAATATGTGTATGTACTTTTTTACAAAAGGAAATTATGTATTTATTCATTTGCAATTGTATCAGTAAGAATAGAAACACATTATTCTTTACATGCATTTCACTTTGTTGCTTTACCATCACCTTATCTAACCATTCCTTGATTGATGGGCATTTAGGTTACTCCCCTAACCCCCACTTAAAAAACAGCATTCTCCCCTAAAAGTTGGTGGCATCTCTTTCTTAGTTGCTCTGTCACAACTAAATGTGCTGGGTTTTATGTCTTTTACCCGCCTGAAGACCACAGAGAATGCTAACTTGCACACTCCTCTCATGCCACAAATGTTTGGTTTCTTCCTAGCTTTCTTCTCACCCAGAACAAGCTAATATAGCAAACATCAGGTCCTGCCTTCCCAGTCTCCAACCATTGCTGAACCCACTGCACCTCCAAAAGCCAACAATTTCATCCTTCAGCTCTGCATGGCATTGCCAAAACAGTTTTCCAGGTTCAAAACTAGATGAGTGATTTGGCAGATGGCCATAATGAAATTTTCAGAAACAACTAATTAGGTAAATGTCTTGGTGTGAACCTACTAATTAATATTGATAATAATACTGTATAAGAAAGAATGATCAGCTCTCCCTATGTCCATAGGAAACTCTATCCTGTATTTCTCATTCCTTACATGAACATATAGACCCTTCATGCTAACGGGTCCACATCTCCTGGCCCGAATACCCATTCCTGGGATCCACCTCCCAGGACACCACTGAAGCAGACACTTTGCAGCTGCAAGTCAATGTGTCTCTTGTCTGAACTGATTGTGTAGGTTTGCACTTACTCTCTTTTGAATCAATTAACAATCAATGCTAATGGCAGAATCATTTGTTTCTCATCAGCAAGTCTTCCTTCAGCTGTAGCACTTTATCGTGTCTTGGTCATGTTCTCCATAGGAGGCTTGAGAAATCACAACTTTGGGTCGATAGGTTGCTTAGCATAACACAGCCCAGCGAACAGTCAGTTCTGCTTGGAAAGCTGGGTGTTTACTGCTGGGTCATCTTTCCCTCCATTCAGATGGTGAGGGTCACTGCCCTGCTGGAAACTTGCTTCCTATCAAAACTCACGGATTATTGAGGATAAAACTAAAGTAGCCATCCAATTATTGCTTACGGTAGTCCTATAAAAACAAGCCTATCAAATCTCAAGAACACAGCTTTGATTAGAGTGACATTCTCCTCTCCCTTCTCCTCATCTCATGTTTTCATAACTTCCTGTCATTCTGGAATAATAGCATTCATTGCACCTGTGTTGTTCCTCTCTTTCTCTCTCCCTCTCCTCTCTCTGGTGGAAGGAGGTTTCTCTACTCTTTTTTTTTTATTATTCCATTCCCATATCAAACCTAATATTATTCTCATTTTTTGAAAGAGAAATGTGGAAACAGCCTGAGGACTTGAAAAATGGCAGGTATAGTGAAATATACCTGATTTTCTAAATATTGAAGTAGAGAGTTCTGGAGGCAACACAGATGAGCCCTATTGTCTGAGATAGAAAATAAAATAGAGCAACAAGTCCAAATAGGTCTCTGGTCCATGAGCCCTTCCTTCCTTCCTTCCTTCCTCCCTCCCTCCCTCCCTCCCTCTCTCTCTCTCTTTTCTTTCTTTCTTTTTCTTCCTTCCTCCCTTCCTCCCTCCCCTCCCCTTCCCTTCTCCTTCCTTCCTTCCTTCCTCCCTCCCTCCCTTCCTCCTTTCTTCTCTTTCTCTCTCCCTCTCCCTTTCCCTCTCTCTCTCTTTATTTATTTATTTTTATTATTATTTTTTTAGCTGAGCCATCCTTCCACCTGTTGGCAGCTCAGCAGCAGATCAGCTCAGGCCGGGACTTGAACCTCTGTTGCTCAGAGCTCACACTCTTGAGCGAGTTCTTAACCAACTGAACCACTCGGCCGGCCCCATGAGTCCTTTTAAACCACAACAAAACACTGGAACCAGTGATGCCCAGGAGGGACAGGGAGAGATGTGAGAGGCAGAGGGACCTCATTCAAACTGAGGTTCCATCTCTTGCTACCTCCAAAGTTCTGCTCATTGATTGAATATGCTGGTATTTAGGTTTTCAATGGACAAATGGGCATACCGCTACTTTAGTGTTAAGAGTTTTATGCAGGTTAAATAATATTTTCATATAAATTAATTAGTAGGTAATCATAAGGTACATTGTATCATAAATGATGCCTGTTCTCATTCGTAAATACAGCAAATATTAAGATTAAAACTGTGCTTTTTTAAAAAAGCTGGATGGGTGAGGCAGGACATTTAATAAATACCTCTGAATGCCAAGCCTGGTATTTACTGACAGGAACCCAAAGCAGAGGAATAACTGCCGATCTTCCATACACAGAACAGTCGTGCATTGACAGGAGCTCAAGCCACACAACACCATAAAGCATCTCTTCTTTCGCCTGGCTATGTTTTTAGATTAAAAAAGAACAGGAAGAAAAGTACTGGGTGTTTCAGAGAAGTTATTTTGTTGAATTCTCATTTCAGTTTGGGTGCTATTATTCTCATTTTACAGGCAAAGAAACTGGAGCTCCACAAATTTAACTAAGCCACCTCAAAACACACACGGAGAAAGCAGTGTGCTGCTTGCTAGCTCACACTCTACATGCTCTCATCGTCTCATTCTATAGATGAGAAAACTGAGGCGCAGGGTAGGTAGGTGAGAAACGGAGGGATAGGACAGACCTTCGAGTCTAACGTCTCCATATTTCAATCGGCCTCGGCTCTCTGCTGGCACTGTGAGCCCTGACAAAAACAATTAACCTCTCTAAACCTTCAGAGATTCTAAACAGTATATTTTTAATTGACTTGTTTAGCATTTCCTAAAATATGTCCCTTTGGTACATTTGTTTGAGCAGATGTTTAAAAGTGTTAAATAATAATTAAAAAAAATGTTTCAGTGATCGAGTACATCTTAGAAACTCGGGTTTAAAACAAAATTAAACAAGGGGCTCTACTGCAAACTCCTTAGAGCCTCAAAAATGCTAATTGCATCAAATTCTCCAAGGGAGGAAAGAGCAGACAGAAAGCATCGATGTTCCCTAGGAAATAATTTGGAAAGTTCAGTTCTGTGTGTCCATTCCACTGGATTGTGTCTTCACATTTCTAAAAGTGCTCTTTTTTCAACTGCTATTTAAACGCTGCATCCATTTTTCATATAGAACCACTATATAGATCCAAGTGTAGAACTCTGCCCTGAGAAGTTTCCCACCTGCCCCCTCCCAGGCACCCCCCTACGACACCCCCCCCTTCCGAATGAGACACTAACAGCCACCATAATTGTTATCATTACTGTTTTTGGTGTTTTAACAGCTTCATTGTGAGGCAGAATCGACCTACAGCCAACTACACAAATGGAAAGTATACCGATTCGTAAGTCTGGACATATGAATACACCTGTGAAAGGATCACCACAAGCAAGACAATATATAAATTAAATGATATTGTATATAAATTAAATAATACAAGATGTACTCTTTTGTCTGGTTTCTCTCACTCAGCAAAGTTATTCTGAGATTCAGCCACTTCACTGCACATACCCATAGAGTCTCTTCCTTTTCACTGCTGAGTACTATTCTATTATGTGGGTATACCACCATTTGTTTATCCATTCACCAGTATTTTTTCTGGTTATTGCCTGTTACAAAAAATGCTGCTGTGAACATCTATGGACAGTGTTTGAATGGAACAGACACTTTCATTACTCGTGGGTAATACCTAAGACAGGAATGATTGAATCATATGTTGAGACATATGGTGTTTTAGTTTTTTAAAAAGTGCCACTGTGTTTTTCAAAGTGTTTCTGGCATTTTGCATTCCCTTCAACAGCATTTGAGAATTCCAGTTCCTTCACATTCTCTCCGAGACTGAGTACAGATAAGCTTTCTTACTTCAGTCATTCTAATAGATGTGCACTAGTATCTCACTGTGGGTTTATTTTACATTTCCCTAATGACAAAGGATGGTGAGCATTTTCCCATCTGCCCCATTGGCCATAGCTAACCTGGTGAGGTGTCTGCTCAAATTTTTTGCCCAAAGATAGATGTTATGTCCAAATCCCTCATTTCACATTTAAATGTTTAGGCCAAACCCCTCATTTAACATTTAAAAAGATTTATTGTGTATCTACCATGTGCCGATCAATCATGGTTGACTCATTTCCATGCTAGCAATGGTTTAGGAATGGCCCTATAATTCAGGGAATCAGAATTTTACTTTGTTTTGCTATAATGACTGCAAACAAATGGATGCATGGATGCACCAATACTGTTTTTCTTTTTTCCCCTGGAATATGTTTCAGTGGTGTTTTCGAATCTATAAGAATGAAGAAAGGAAATACTGCCTTCAGGATGCAAGCATCTATACCACCTGTGATTAATACATGTATTGACAGAGTGTGGGAGTCTCTAATCATGTGTCTTTTTATTTTTTTATTATTATTATTATTATTATTTTATTATTATTTTGGAGGGTATTTGGGAGAAGTTAGAATATATCACATGGCTTCCACTGCTATTCAGTATCTAGAAAAATCCCTTACTGAATGGACTGATTCTCTCCGGGCGTGGCTACTCCTTACAAATGTCAGTAGGCTGGGTGGGTGGGTGTGAGATCAGGATGGGACTGTGAGGACAATTATGAGGGGGCAGAGGAGGGGTAAAAGGAACCAGGGGTCAGCATATACTAGGAAGAGATGGGTAGATAAATTGAGTTATATTATCTTTGCTTTTTATAGTTTCCCTTGTAAAACAAAAGAAACAAACAAAAGAGAATATTTCCATCAGCCAGACAGAAAGCTGCATGTATAGTCACAGAAATATACTTTAAATGTCAAGAAATGGCAAATGTGCATCAAAGGATGCCCACCCTCCTTGCACAGAAAGAGAATCAGCTATTCGCCCCTGGCTTGGGGAAAAGCAGCAAGCATTCATTTTTAAGGAATATGAAAGATATGGCACACAATCCCCCAAAATGCATTCTTGTTCTTGTGGATGCCTGTTTTGATTGTGTGTTTACATTGCAACAGTGAACACCACCAGCCTATCCACCCAGGGCAGCTGAAAGAGCGGAGAAGCTGTTGTCCCTGAAGATATCTGTGGTACCCAGGACGATGAGAAAAAAAAAAGTAAAATTCAAGGTATTGAAGTCAAAACTACAAAGAAATATAAAAGAATAGACAGGCATTCGAAAAGTCACTGCAGGGGGTTGAAAGCAAGAAAGAGGGGGACAAAAATCTATTACAACAAAATAATAAAGTCTTTTTTTAAAGTTTAAGGGGAAAAATCATCTTGTTTTGTGAAAAGATGGCGAGACACGATCATTGATCTTTTTAAGAGACAACAAAAAAATTGGCCGTCAACTGAATGAAAGAAAATGAAGTTCCATTAATACAATCTGTCGAAAGACAACTCGGATAAATTGATCAATGCAGGACAAATCATTTCTAACCTTTCCCCCTATTTGGAGAGGATGTTTTTCAACAGAGTAAACAACATACATCATCAAGTTCAAGTGCTTTTTAGATGGCTTTTCCAGCAACAATGGAAATGGAGAATTTCTGGAACTAAGCACGTAACGCTTTTTTAAACTAGTATTATTGGCCCTAAGACTATCAATACATTTGGAGAGATTTAGACATGATTTTTTTATTTTGGTAATATCTGTGTTGTAGTTTTTCCTTTAATTTTTGTTAAATTTATTGGGGTGACATTGGTTAGTAAAATTGTAGAGGCTTCGAATGTACAATTCTATAATACATCATCTATGTATTTCATTGTGGTGTAGCTTTTCCTTTGACTTCTTCTTTAGGCTTCTTTTTAGAAAATATTAATGTATAAGCTGTACATCCAGAACCCTCCATTAAAGGGACTGTCACCTTGAAAAGATAATGACATTGTTTATAGATCTCTGTACTAAAAATTTTGAAAGAAACTGGTTTTCCCCTCCACATTTTTGTTCTCAGTTTGAAGAAAGAGCAAAAGAAAAAGAAATATATTCATTGGTGTCTCCTCCCATCCATCAAATGAATAATTTAAATACATCTTCCAATTTAAAAATAACCTATGTAAAATATATACTATAGAGTTTCTAAGATAACTTTCTAATGCCTTATAGTAAAAGTGTTTGTTTTATTTTAATACGTGGCATTGATTAGATATAATTTATTGTAAACTAGAAAATTTCAGTGGCTCAGTGATGATATGGAAAGCTATTTGGTACAATGCATCTTACATGTGTCATAAGGAAAGGGGCTTCCGAGAATGTGGACTAATAGTAAAACTGTATTTACAAAGTGCTAACTTCTATTTTTTAAAACTGTGTATTTATTGACATGTTTTCAGGTAAGCAGGAATCTAAAGCAGTGCTCACCGCATTTCAATAACGACGTAATGATGCTGATGTTATTTCTGGGTGTTGGGCTTCATATAGACTGTACACGTATGAAACAAATGTGTTTTGGGTTATTTACGAAGGGTCCATAGTGATACATATTACTATATGTTTATATATACTAAATATATATAAAGAGAATTTCTTCCTCAACCTGAAACCCCACCCCAGAGAATGAAAACAAATAATTATCAAAATAAAAAAACACAGACACAGAAGGACGTGTGAAGAGGGAAAACTTAGGGTCTCAGCAGCTGATACCCATTAAAATATGGCCCTGGGGTCCTAAGAAAATTCCTCATTATGGTCCTTCTCTCGGTACGTGGGAGGGAACTGGCCCGCTTCACACATACTTTTGTGAATTCACATTCTTGATCTCTTAAGCCAGAATCGCTCTAGAAATGTAAGGGCCCCCTTCCTGGGAGAAGTTTCACCTTTAGGATCAGGGCAAAGCCACCTTAAATCAAAGAACGGGGGTAGACCACCTCTTCTGCTAGAAATCTTCTAACATGCCTTTTAGCAACTTGCTAAATGCTTCCGGCACTTTCTTTTTCTTTCTGCTGAAGTCACATAAGAAAAAAATAGAAACATAGAGATATATAGATTCATAGAGAAATAAAAGAAAAACACAATTTACAAACACAATTTAGAATTATACACACACACACAAATGTATTCTGTGGCACTGTGAAGAGACAGTCTCTTCAGATAAAGTCATTTTATCTGAATGATCTTTTGAAGAAGATTGTTGTCCAAGATAAAGTTTGGGCGGCGACACTTTGGAGGACTTGTACTCTAGACGTAGCAGCATGTGGAGCCCTAGATGAATTACTGTCTTGTCTTTCCCTTGCGGAGGTGTTTTATACACAGGAGAGGGCTGAAAATCCTTCTATATCACTATTTCAGGAAGGTGGAAATGACAGATCACTATAATTTTGTCTATTCTATGGAGAGTATTAGGTTAAATGCACTTGAGGCTTTTAGTAAGTGAGTCCGAACAAAACAGTATGATAGGGTGAATATTAAATTTAAGGAATTTCCTGATTTTTTTTTTCCCCCAGGATGGACTATGGGCTGAAGTTCTACCCTGGCTAGCATCTGGATCCTGGTTAGCAGGCCACAATTCATGCTCTGTCTGTCCACCTCAGGGTTTTACATCACTACATCCAAAAGGCATTTCTGTATGGACCAAACTCAATATATTGTAACATATGCTCATCTACTTACGTACCTGAAAGCACACACACTCCTACTTGATATTGTTTCTAGATTTTGCTATAAAATCTAATAAAACA
This sequence comes from Hipposideros armiger, assembly GCF_001890085.2. Classification (NCBI taxonomy): domain Eukaryota; kingdom Metazoa; phylum Chordata; class Mammalia; order Chiroptera; family Hipposideridae; genus Hipposideros; species Hipposideros armiger. The sequence goes on from NW_017731385.1 coordinate 3,164,689, forward strand.
CTTCAACCACAAATAGATATGTGAGGACTTGCTATAATTTATTCCATTTTCATTCATTCATTCATTCATTCATTCATTGGGATGGACTAGCTTACAAATTTATGGATCTGGTGCATCTCAGGTAAATTTGTAGTACTTATGAGACATGTGAGGGGAAACATGATTGCAAGATCAGATTTAATGACTGCATTTTAGAAAACCAAGAAGGATTTAAATGGAGAGGACCCTCAGCCCAGAAGGATCTACAGGGAAAATGATGAATTATTAGTTATGGAATGTCCCCATTGTCCAAAGCACTGTGCCAGACACTTAGCATTGACTATTCCATTTAGTTTTCACACCATTCCTATGAGTTAGGCTTGATCCCTATTTACAGATAAGCCAATTCAGTCTCACTGAAGTTAAATAATTTGCTCCAGCAGTGAGAAAAGGGCAGGGCCCAGGTTGGATGTAGCTGACTCCACGGTGGTAACTAAGAGCTGTCACAGCATGTCATCAAGTGTGTTCAAAAAAAAGGTCAGGGAGAGAAATAAGAACTAAAATGAGTATTGTGTCCTATTTACTATGAAATCGAACTAATTTTGCTACTGTTTTTATCCCAGAGGAGTACAGAAAAAAAAAACACCTAAAATAATAAATTCCACAAAATGACCCTCAAAGGGTATTTTATTAGATTAAATATATGGGTATATATGTTACTTCATTGAATCCGTTGCTCACTTCTTGAACTCCATGTGCAAAAGAAATCAAATCTTCCACCTAGAGACAGGTATTATACATGAGTACCTTGAGCTGACTTGGTGTGAAATTCTTGATGATGGGGTACTCCTTTTTGGATGGTGGCAAAGCTATCAATCAAATAAATCAGTTATTTGGGGGAGCAAACATTTGGGGTCAAGGTTGAGAAGGAAGATCATTTGAGCTTAGTTTCTAATCTGAAAGACACTAAGCAATTTTTACACTAAGTCATTTTCCCACTTCATGACGGCTGTTAGTAACTGATTCTTTGAAGCTGTGAAACTGAGAGCAGCTACCAGACAGCATTTCTTGCTAAATTACATCCTAGTGTCTCTTTGCAATAAACACCTATTACCAAAGGCAATCTCTGTGTGTCTCTTTCTTGGAACCTGAAAGAGCCTGGCTATAGATCTTGCATTTCATGCCGAGAATTATGCCCCAACACTAAGTGGGTTTGAATGAAATGAAGTTCCATTCTAACTACACATGAATTTGCATTGTTCAGGTTGTATAGCTGACTTATGGTCCCCTGACTCTCACTTTTGAGGTTGTTTTTTTTTTAATTTAATAGAAAATCCAATTATTATGTAAATATAAACATAGTGTAATTGCCACAAACAAGTGAGCCTAACAGTGAACTAGAAGAGCTTCTGGGGGTAAAGGAATCAATGATTTATAAGTGTCTCTCAGGTATGATGGATACAGACAGTTCACGGAAGTGTTTTTAACCATTTCCACTCAACACAATGTTAAAGTCACTATCTAATCATCCAATTTGATGCACATCAATGAACAAAAGTTATTTTCAGAGGGAATGTATCCCCAATTCATTTTCCTTCCTTTTCAAACTTATGAAAGACAAGAAGCTACAAACGACATTATTTAAAATGCCTTCCTTTAAAATGTTGCCAGCAGATGTTTATGGAGAGAAAATGCTGGATATCTCTTCCCAAGATACAGAAGAGACATTTCTTGAGGGTTCTAGTTGAAAAATTTGTCTTTGCCATTATGTCTTTAAACATCTGCAAAAGCAAAATAATCTTTATCATCATGTTAACTTGAAGAAAAGCAAAGTATGCAGCTCCCTAATCTAGGAGACACTTTTCAATGGAGTGACAAACAGAAAGGTTCCAACATTATTTTTCCTTTTCTCTGACTTCTGAATACCAGACTATCATCTTCTTTAAACATTAATCACTTATTTGATTCATGAGAGAATCTAGCAATTGTAAACCTAAAATTCTGTTTTCTCTTCAAATTGCTGTTTTTCTACATTTTTCCTTCTATGAATACTATCATTTTAAGAGTCTAACACCCACTGGGAAATTTAAAATACAATGGAAAAAAATGCTACTAGACTAGTAGAGGGGATCTTGTACCACATTTCCTAACATCCAGAGTGTAACTTTGCTTTAATTGGAATTTTTTCTCCATTCCTTGTAAATTCAGGGTTTTTTTTTCTTTTTTTAAAAAGAGATGTCAATAAATAGTATAATTCAGTTTCTGAGACCTGACCTGAGTTTAATTAAGTGTTAACTAAAAGAGAACTGGGCACAGAACCTGATTTAGGTAATATTTAAAAATTGTAAAAATATTTTTTATGCTCATTGGACTTTTCAGGTTACTCTACATCTTCTTAACCTCTTCTTAACTTGACTATTTAATTCCCCAAAGAATCTGTATTACATCCCTTTTCTCAGAAAACTTTGTTTATCTGTGCTTTATGTTTTGTCTCTTTGATTATTATTATGTTTTTAAAGCCCTTTTATGTATCAATCAATGGCTTACATTTCCATATTCTGCTTTGGTGATATTTGCTTTTCTTATTGCTTTCCTGCTACTTCTTGGTTTATTTCCATTTTGTTTTCCCCAATCTTTGGTATTCTTTCTCTGTTTTGAAGAACAGAAACATTTGTCGCTAAGCTTTATCCTTGAACATGGCTTTGGTCATCTCCTGTAATTGTATTTTGCCAAATCCTTCTAGCTTTGCAGATGGTTTCTGCCTTATCTTCTTGATGACAATTTTGAGAATTAATCACCTGGGCTCACGTGAAGCAGAGTATCAAAACCACTGGTGAGAAGATTACTATTCATACCTGCGTGAGCCACAGACCATAGTTTCAGGTAGTTTATGGTAAGGAGGATATTTATTGACTCACAGATTTACACACACAGTTAGAATTTCTACTTTCCCCTCTCCCTTCTTTGTTTCTTTTTACTCAGAATTTATTGCGTTGTGTGATCGGTCCTGGGGTTGCAGGCCTGAAAGATCCATAGTTTTTGGCTTCAGGGAGCTCACAGTCCATAGAGGAATAGTACAACAGTCAACACTTTTGTATAGTGTTTATCTTCACCCAGTGTGCTATTGCTGCTGTGACAAATTACAACAAATTTAGTGGCTTCAAATAAGACACATTTATTAGCTTGGCATTCTGGAGGTCAGAGGTCTACAATAATCTCACTGGCTAAAATCAGGGTGTGGTCTAGGGGAGACTGCTTTCTCACCCTTCCAGCTGCTAGAGGCAGCCCTCACTGCTTGGCTGTGCTCCCCTTTCATCTTCAAAGCCAGGAATGTTGGTCAAATCTTTCTCATACGCTCTGTTCTTCTTCCCCATTCAAGGACCATTTTGATTATACTGGGCCCACTGAGAACATCCAGAATAATCTTATCTAAAGGTCAGCTGATAATCAATCATAAGTCCACCTGCTACCTAAATTCCCTTTTGTGATGGAACATAACATATTCATGGGTTCCAGATATTCGGATGTGGGTATCTTTGGAGAGAGATGGGGGGGATGGCATCATTCTGTCTCCCACACACAGGTAGGGTCGCGTATTCCAAAAGCATTGTTGAACACATGAAAGAACACTCCCAAGAATTACATGTGAAATAAGTCTAAGGATGAATCTAAGGTAAGGGGGCAGGAAAGGACATTTCTAAGAGAGGGGGCAATGTGTGCAAAGGAATACACTGAGGTGAGGCTGGCAAGTCTAGGTTATCGGGTTTTGTGTGGAATAATTTCACAACTCTGAAATACCACTGCTCTTATAGAAAGGTTCCCCAGAAATCAGCTTGTGATTTATGCTTGGTTCTGCTTAGGGACCTGTGCTGCTTTTGGTCTCAATTGGTACTACAAGGGGACAGGACCTGGGTCTCATGTTAGAAATAAGGCTGTATAGGAAATCAGGCTCAAGATCACATTTATGTCTATTTAGGAGTTTCTTTCACCTCAACAGTGGCTAGAGTATGTATATTCTTGTCACTTGTCCACACTATGCAAACACGGTGATGACAGAAAATAATACAAAAGACATTGAGCTGGCAATAAGAAGACACACACACACACACACACACACACACACGAATGTATACAGATATCCAACAAGAGATTATGACAATGCAGATCTAATCTGCTGGAAGATTTTTAAATCCATGTGACACCTGTGTGTCTCACTGTTACGTAAGTATGTTAAGAAACTCTCACGTTTTGAACTCTACACTGCACATAATCTTAAACTTGACTTCTAAGATGTTATACCTATGAGCACTGTCACTCTAAGAAATTCTGAGAATAAAGAGCAAACAGACTACACAGGAACTATCTGAAAATGGAAAGAAACAAGAACAGCCCTTATTTTTTGCATTAGGGAAATGGTGGTTGGGAGGAGTAAAGCTACTTGTGTCACATATACCTATCTATTCCTCAAAGAAGAGTGCAATGGTGCTGGGGTGGTAGGGCTGAGCCCCTAGGAATCAAATCTCCTGGTTCTCTCAGGTGGGTTCTGAGGGTTTGCTCCTCATTTGCAGATGACCATGAATTTTCTTGGTTCATTGGGCCTTCAGATATCATGTACCTGAATCCAATCCTTATGACCTCCCTTCACCTACCTCAGTCTTTTCTAACTCCCTATCCATGGCCAAAGTCAAAGTGCTCACCATGTGACAACTTCACTCTCTACCATCATCATTCTGACCCTTACATGGGGCCAGCAATGGGCCCCGGCTTAGTCCTAACCTACAGGATTCTGGTTCCACCAAGTGCCAAAAATCTCAGATAAAATAAAAATTCCTGGCATGACTTGACCTCCTATGATATTCCCTATTAATTTGTAATCAACAGTGTTTAACCATCCATTTAATCACGCAATGGATGTTAAAACACTTCTGTCCTTGTTAATGTTATTACTGCATAAAATAATCCAAAAGGCAGAAATCTGCCATGTTTAACATTTCTTTTGCCAAATTTCCAAGCAAAGATATTTGAATATAATTCACAAACTAACCTAGCTTTCCCTTTCACTTGCTCCAGCCTTCCTCTCTGTGTCTTTCCTTGTGGCCCCACTGCCAAAGGTCTATTGTATTCCAGGAACTGTGTGTGCACTTGGAATCTATACAAAGATTGATGTGACACAGGACATGACTGTCAGGGTTCTGCATTTGAATTTTTATGATGTAAAGTCTAGAGACCGAGGAAGGCAAAGAACCAAAAACTCCGGGGGAAGGAGAGCAAAGCACCTAAGACTGTTAGTTATACAGTGATGAGAGTTGCAGGAACAGGAATAGAGAGAGGTGAATTATGCTGGATGGGAGAAGGTGAAGAGAAGAAGAAGGAAGTTTTAGAGGAAAGTGGTGCTAGAGTAACTGGAGCCTAAGGTACATGGATAGTTGAGGAAGGGGATTTTAAAAAGTGTTTCCAAGAACTTCATATGTGGATCCCCTGTGAATAAAATAGTTTATTTTTACCTAGGCTATACTGTTAAACTTTGCCTCTTGCACATGACACAGCTCTGACAATGGCTGTATATCTACAAATGCATAGAATATATACCTCAAATAAAAGTATCTGGACAGTGTATGACATACTATATATTATATTTAATAAATCTTATCAAACAAATATAGTTACAACAAATGATATCTTTTATCACTATTTGCTTGAAACAGTGGCAGGGTCTAACTTCATTTGTTTTTAACAAAATGTTTAAAACTTTTGTTTGCCCCCTTGTACCTAATACGTACAACATATTTTTGAGTTTTATCCCCCCCCAACTTTGTGTGTGTGGTGTATGTGTGTGTGAGAGAGAGAGAGATTATAGTCTCAGAATCAAATAACGTGAGTATTTAACCAACTCAGTATACAAGATTATATGGACTCAATTGTGCTCATGATAACGTTATGACAATGGACTTTGCATCAGCCCATGACAGACATGGATGTCTCCACTCTCTCCTTCACACACAGTATTAAAATCCAAGCTTTTCCCTCTTAGCCTTGTTGATCCCCAAGGCTTCTTTGAAAAACAAAACAAAATAAAACAAAACCAAAAACATCTGGCTTCACCTCAGACATGTACTTCTCTGCTTCTCCCTTTTTCTATTCCTAACTTTCACTTCCCTTTTCCAGTTATAGCCAACAGGAATGGCTATAGGGAGTGAAATTCTTAGGAGTAAAGGCGAGACATACACATACAAATTCACACATGATGAGTGTCCAATATCCATTGAAAGGTGGTAGGAACTGCCCCTGCCACACGGCCTCTGCCTCCTCTGGGTGACAAGGACCAGTGCAGGGAGTATATTCTGTCCTGAATCATTAAAGATGGAGTCTGTTCAACCTAGATGGGTCTCACCACCATCTCAGGGGTGGATGGGGGGGGGCTTTCCTTCACTGGGGCAGCTCCACACAGAAAACTGACATCCTCCTTCCTGGGAGGCGGGGTGGGGGGTACTTTCCTGAGAACAAATATGCTTTTCAAGGGTGCAAAGGTCTGGCAGGGGAGCAAGTGGGGGTAAGGGGCCCTTGATATTGAAAACAATGTATTTTTCCTTCCCTGTCAATCACTTTGCCCAGAGGTTTCTCACCCATGGGATCAATGGCATTAATTGTTTCAGGAGGTGAGGGGGCGGCAAATGCCATCTAGGACAAAGAAGTCATTGCTCAGCTTGAATTTCACATTAGCTTTTTTTTTTTTAAGTTCCTGGTCTTAAAAGCCTAGCTTTGTTGAGCAAATAAAAGATTTCTAAATTCCAAAAAAGGTCCCTCTCCATACAGAGCTTGAGGAGCTGGTCATAGAGGTTTCCTGTAAGAGATGGAAACCGGAAGGAAGTGCCTGATAAACAGGAAGGGACAGGTTCCCTCGGGGAGGAACTTGGAATAATGAAGAGGACACAGACCTAAGGCTCGGATGGTATTTGAGTCCCTTCAGGGAACAGGAACCCCATGTCCCAGGTGTTAGGTCCAGAGTCTGCAGAGGCAAGAAAATCCAAATTCCAGCTGCGAGGAGGAGGCAGGCAAAACCAAAAGTGACAAGAAATTCACTTCCTGTTTGGAGCTTTGAACTCAGTCATCATTCCTGAAGTCTAAGCAAAGCTTCAGGAGACCCTAAACTAGGACAGGGAGAGGGCACGCCCTAGGTATGGTGACTAAATGTAGAGCAGGAGGGAGACGTAGGTGTCTGGGTATTGTTTGCAGGGCCGGATAGCACAGGGGAATAGCAGCTAACTGCTTTGGGGTGTGTTGCACGTGCAGAGTCGCAGTGATATCCAGGCACAAACACTTATCAGGCAGTTAGATCGCCAGGCCTGAGGCTGAAGGCAGAGGTTAGAGCTAAAAATCCAGATCGATCCAGTCGGTCTATGCCAACGGTTTGTGGTCTAGATTCCCAGATCTATTTAGAGCACCAGGAAAAGCTGGGAAAGCCCAGAACCCTGGGCTCAGCCCCTTGCGATTCTCACCCAGCAGGTCAGGTGTGGCGGCCAGGAATGGGCATGGTTAGAAAGCACCCAGTGGAATTATTTGGAGGTATGTCCAGTTTTTGAAACAGATGGGTGGGGCCACATTGGGGACGGTGTGGAAAGTGAGAAGAGCAGACGACAAAGCAGAGATGTTGTGGAACCTGACATTAAGAAGGCTTGTAGAAGAGAAGCCTGTGAAGGAGGCTAGAAAGGTGTGATCAGACAGGTTGATGGGGAAGCAACAGAGACAGACGTCAGAGAAAGGGCCTTCTTACTTCCATTTTGTACTGTGAGCCACTACGACATTATCATTCTCCTGGTATTATTTTCTCAAAGATAAAAATGTTCTTTTTCTATAGACTACTTCTCTATACACTTTTTTTTTTTTACCGTACCCTATTGAATGGGGGAAAAAAGCATTTTATTAAAGCAGTAATTTGTTAGTGCTCTAAATGATCTTTTATAGTTTCTAAAACATAGTGTCTTCTTGATAAAGCTGGTCCGAGAGTGAATTATTAGGCTGCTGGAAATCTTTGCCAATGAACAAAGACATAAAATATACTGTGGCGAAGTCAGCTAATGGGAAGTGGCTGGGGTGTATTTGCTAATTAGCATGCTGCTGTTAGCACCCTTCACCTTTTCTTTGTTTCTTTTGAAGGTTTTTTTCTAAGGAAAAAAAAATTAGAAATTACTAGCAAAAAAAAAAAAAAGAGTTTTGAGACTCAAAGCACATCCCTTTGTGCAGGCAGGATTTCCACCATGGCTTGCTGAGATATCTTCACTCCTCTGCAGCGAGGTGATGCTCATGAAATGAATGAACCCGACGCTAAAGGCACTTGTAATCTGGGAGTACGAGTGAGGAGGCCCTTTATTTTTCCTCTTTCCCACTTTCTCAGGCCATATCCTGGGCTCTCCTGGCGAATGTGACCGGAAAGAGAGGAAATGAAGGCATTGGCCGTAAACCCACAGCCGCCTCCGCACCTGGGTTTGCACACACCTGAATGAGGCTCTCATATATCTCTGTCTTTCCTGTTACAGACATCTGACAGACACCTTGGAGGACCACAAAAGTCTCCAATATGTTGTCACTGAAAGGCTAGGAGGAATTTCTCAGCTGACAGCAATGCATCTAATTACTGAATTATTAAACGGGAGGCCCCTGCCGAAAAAGCAACGTCCTGTCACTCAAGAAGATAAATCCGTGTGAAAAGCAGAGGTAGGATTAGGTCACCTCGCTCACTTCTACAGATACATCTGAAATATTCAAACTCAATGGACCAGGATACTTAATTGCCTCCAGTACCTGCTTTAAGTTGAACTTGAAATATTAAGGCAAATGTGTTTTCAGTTCCTGTACTGCTTACTGGGAACAACAGTTTCAATTCTGCTATTTTGCTGTTGTTTATTTTTTTTTCATGCCCAAATATTCTTTTCTGAACTTAGACTGTCATCCTGCAGAAATTATATGTGAGAGATTTCAGGAGAGGAAATTAGTAAGTGGTGGGGTCCAGGTTAGGGGCCAAAGTTGACTAGAGTGGCTACTTTTTGAGACAGGCCGTTTTCTGTCTGAGCACCCCTGCCCCCAGCCTGCCCACACAGAAGGCCAGTAACTGGTCTAGTTTTCATTTTTGTGTTTATGTACTCAAAAGGCATTTCCATTTGACCACAATAATAATAAATCAATAAAGAAAAATTATGTACTTTCATCATTTGTCAGGCACTAAACTTAAAAGCTTTACTTTTTTCCCTATTTTATTCATATATTTATGTGTTAGATACCATCATTAATACCATCATTCACTCCATTTTAGAGAAGGAAAAACTGAGTCACGCATATATTACATAATTTACATGCTCAAAATAACATGGCTAGAAAGTGGATGAGCCAGGCTATAAACCAAGAAAACATTCATCCTTATACTATATATATATATATATATATATATATATATATATATATATATATATATATATATATATGTATGTATTTCTTAATTGGTCATTTTTCTCTTTTAAAAGATTTTGCAAAAGGAGATAAAGAGGAGGGTAACTTTATCTGCCTTTTTCTATTTTGTATTTCAATAAGGTGTCCAGTCTGTTAATTGAACAGAATGAGAAAACTAACTTTGGTGTCATCTCCCTGCCAGATGCCTTCACTTAGCCCCTGAGCCTCCCTCTGCAGAGCACATGTGACATTTAACCATGCTTCCTTTCCTATCCATGCCCTTTCCACTAACGGGGGCAGCTAAAGGGCATTTGCCCTTGCATACCCAGTATATGAGTCAAGCTTCTCCAGGTAAACAGAGCCAACAGGAGATGAAAGGATATTTATTATGAGGAACTGGCTCATGTGATTATGAAGGCTGATAAGTCCCACAGTCTGCCATCTTCAAGGTGGAGACCCAGGAAAGGCGGTGGTGAAATTCAGTGCAAGTTCAAGGCCTGCGAACCAGGGCAGCTAATGATGTCAAACCCGGCCCAAGGGCAGGAGAAGATGAGATGAGTGAAATGGCCCTCTCAAGCAGTGAGGCAAGTAAAATGGGGCAAATGCCTCCTTCTTCTGTCTTTTGTTCCATTTAGGCCCTCAAACAATTGAATGATGCCCACCCACACTGGGAAGGGTGATCTACTTTCCTGAGTCTACTGATTGCAATGTTCAACTCATGAGGAAACACCCCCCAGACACAGCCAGAAATCATACTTCATCTGGGCACCCCATTCAATTTCACACATAGAATTAACCACTGCACTCAGATTGGAATTTTTTCAGTTTTTACTCAATAAGTGTTTTTGGAACTGCATCCAATTCCTTCAACTGCAAAGAATGGGGTCTAATAATGTTTGAGTTTGTTTCATGTTACTTGCTATTGGCTAAAGATACTGACCCATGTGACTGCCAGGCACATGTCTCCAGGTCAGGCAGGAAGACCGATCCTGAAGAATGTTTATGATGGGGACCCAGCCCTCCAGAATCAATCCATAAACACCAGGTTATTTCATTCTTCCTGGATCTTTGGTATGTGAAAAAGCTTCTAAGCCATAGGATTCTATGCATACATATGAAATCTAATATATATAATCTCTCCTTCTTCAAAATGTCATTTCACATTCTCCCTTTTAAACCAAGCAAGCAAGTCAGCCTCCAACACTGGGCTAGCACAGTGGTTAGAAATATGGTCTCTAGAGCCAAATGTCCTAAGTCTAGATATCAGTGGTGCTTCACAGCAGTTTTGTGAACTCTGTGCCTCAGTTTCCCAGTCTGTTCAGTAATAATATATCTGAAGTCACACACTTGCTAATCACACACTTGCTAATCCATAGATCTCTACTAATCACACTAAATATCTATTTTTTACCAGCTCATCTACTCAAGGACTTGGACTTATTTTTTAATTTTTTGCATTTTCTGTGCCTAGCACATAGTAGATGCTAAATAAATTCATGTTGAATGGATTTTGATTTTTGTCAAAAGATTGGCCTATCCTGGGAAAATACCAAACTTCTAAAGAAATAATATCTCATGGCCCCAAAGGCAAGGAAGTTTCTACCATAAAGCAATGATCAAAGCCCTCCTATTGATAAATTATATTTTCTTCCAATATAACTAAAGAAAAGTATACAACGGTTTGTGGAGGATGACCTGAAGGCCAGAGGCCTGCAAACATGTGAAAAATGTTAACATCACATTTTTAGACTTATTAGAAACAGTCTAAATAATTACCCCAGTCAAATTACTGGTGTCTTTTGGCTCATGTCCAGGATGAAGGTCAGGACCCAACATACCAGGACCCTGCACGCACAAATGATTGACAGGAAGAGGAAATAGATTGATACCTTTCACGTGGGAATTGCAGCTTGTTTCAAGCATAAGCAAAACGCCTATTGGGATTTTGTGGGAAAAGGTACTTGTTTTGATTCAGATTTTTTGTTCCCAAAGTTGTTTAATTGTAATTTATTTACAGGCATGTGATAAAGCAGCTGTCTACCATGAAAAAATACAGGTCACTTGCTGCTGGTAAAAATCATCACTAGATATGTCTTTGCTTTCTTTGCATTGCAGTATCTTTTGGATATTTGGCTACAGGTTACATTTTGTTTTCAGGTTTGGTAGGTGTGACATGTGGAAGCTATTTGGCTGGAAGGCAGAAGTTATCAACCTGCACATTAGAGTCACCTCGGGAGCTTTTAGAAAAACCTACCCCACCTCTGACCAATTGGGCGGGGCTCAGGCATCAGCTTCCAGGTCATTCCAATGTCAGCCAATGGCGAGCACCACTGTTAGGTCACAATCGTTTCGATGTCCAGACTCACACTGTATGCCTTATGCACTATTGATGTGCTTTGTTTTTGTCTTTAGACATTTTGAAAACCTAAAATGATATTGCTCCACTTGCTGCTAAAGACTAAAGATGTTCCTTTCAATCTGAAGTGTACAATCTGAATCAATTTCCCTTTTCCAGTCTCCTTGGAATACAGACAAAGCTCCTATTGACATCCATTGTTTGAGGTATTCTACATCCATTAATATTATATTAATATTCATTTTGGAATAATTTTATTTAATGTTAATACTACATTAATATAGACTATTATATAATAAAATACACTAATCTCATTAATATATTCTCATACTACATGAGAGAAAACCATTTGCGGATCCCACCAGAATATGAGATACTGGGTGTTCTCACTCACTTTAACTGAATAAACATTTTTGAATGCTTATTACATTCCTAGTAATAAAAATACCACAATGGTGTACACACCACCAAAGAATTCACAGTGGGAAAACCAGTTGTGTGTGCAAATAACTATAATACTTCGAGATGACTGCAGCAAATGAGCTATTTATTAAGTGCTATGAGGTATGATCAAGGGGTGACCAGGAAATCTCAGGGAAGAATGGACGTTGTGTGGAACAAGAAAGGCAGTTGGGAGGATCCACATGGGCAAGAGGAAGATGGGTGTTCTGTACAGGGGCAGGAAGAAGCCCCTAGACAAGTGAAATGTATACTGTTTTTAGAATTGGGAAGCAGTCTGCTAGGGCTAGGTCACTGAGGTTTTGCACCACCAGCCCTACTGTGAAAGAAGGGCTTACCTTCGTGGCTCGAAAAAAAAGTCGGACTGAGACTCTAATTTCTTAAAAAAGTTTTCCAAGTGAAAGTAATAAAGACTGACCCATTTAAGAATGATTGCTGGTTATTTATATTTATATCTTTTCCTTATTTCATAAAATAAGGCAAAAAGCCTTTTGAATCATGATTCTTCACAGCATTTTTCTATAATTTTATGATCAACTAACAATACGTATTATAGGTAGAGTTCCCCAATTAATATGGTACACAAGGACTTGTAGTCTCAAAGGACGTGTGAAAACACAGAACTCATTGGACCATAAAGACCAAGTGGGAACAATTGCCTTCATAAGTTTATATTTAATTGCATGCACAGGTGTTTTTATTTTGAAGAGGAACCTTTAGGTAGAAAGTATGATTAATTCTCATGCCATTCCAGAACACCAGATGAAGAGACGTTTTCCCCAATTTTAGAAAAAATGGAGCACACAGATGTGTAGGTCATGGTGACAGAAGGTCACCTGACCTGACTAGGTTACCTTTCTCCAGATTGCTGAAATGCCTTCCCAGTGGGGTGCAGCGGGGGCCCCAATCCAGAGCATTTATATGCAGACCTGGTCCTGTAGGTAGACTCCATATTCTCTACGTTATTTTGTCACAGAAAATCCCATCCTAGCTATGATACTGGAAAGTCTCCCAGAATTATTCAGGAGTGTTTACGTGGAACCCAGAAGGGGGATTCAGATAGCCTACCAAATTCAAAAATCTACTACAAGGCAGTCTCCAAGCAATAAATTACACACTTCATACAAAGGAAAGAAACATTGTGATAAGTAGAGTCAACACTGAACTAGAAGCCAGTAAGCATTGAGGTCCTACTGCATACTAGTGAGATGTCTTTGGGGAAGTCACTCAATGTGATTGACTCAATTGAACCCCAGATTCCGTAACTCAAGATGGAGAAAGAAATGCTTTCTTTTTCATGCTCACAGGATTGGGAGAGCCAAATCAACGTGGAAGGAATTTAAAGCCTGTAGTATGTTCACAAAGGTGAACCATAGATATTTTGAGCTATTGTTATTGTTTGGATTTTACAGTTTGCCAAAGCAAACTCGCCTTAAGGTAGAAATGTTGGAATCTGCAGGTAAGCACATAGAAATTCTTAGAAAGAAGCCATGTAAAAATGTTGGATTAAGTCTCTCTGAATCTCTGAATTATCTTTTACATAATGAGGAGAAGCTTCAGAAATAATTTTACACCTGGATGTTTTACTTCCTAGTTATCAAGAGAATTTTTCGATGTCTTTAAAACTTTCCATAAGGACTACATATTTTTCCAATTTATGGATGCCTCTTGTTTACAAATTTTGGTTTTATGCATAAAACTTTATCTGGATTTAAATTTTCTAATCAAAGATATGCAAGAAGAACTTTGTTGGATCAAAATATATAAGCACCATGAAGTCTTTTGATTAGTATAATAGTTTCATGCTGATGGCTTAAAAGGAGCACTAATTTATAACCCCATCATCAATATGTGAGTTTATCTGTCTCAGCATACCCTTGTCAGCACTGCTTAACAATAAGTCTTGTCATTGTTTTGTTTTGCATTTCTTTGGTAACTTGTGAATCTGGTTTTTATTGTAGTTGTTTATATTCTTCTTCTTTGACTAGTGCCTTCATTCCTTTTCCCATTTACTTATCATGCATTTCTAAAGGTATATATGGCTTTTTAGAATATTAAGACCATTAATTTTGAACTATTTGCACAAAATATTTTCTCCCAGTTTCTTTTTTTAATCTTTTCATTTACCCTATGTTTCACTATAGAGAAAAATTTACTCTTCATTCTGTCAAAAGGATAGCACTTTTTTTGTGTGATGTCTCCCTTGGAAAGCAATGTTATTACTATAGTTGGAGCCCAGAAAAACAAGGCCTTCACTACCCACACATACAGTTCTTCCCTAACTTCATTCAGTCCATCGATACTCATTAAAAGACCCACATATGCCAGGCATATAAGTAGGTCTTGACAGATCCAAACACAAACAATGTATTTCTTCTACCCTGGAGGAATTTTGAAGAAAATGTTACCCTCTCATTGGAGAGGAGGATGGGGGGCAGATTTAGGGCTACAGTTGGGTTTCTTTATTTATAAAGTCCTCATTAAATCCAGCACTTTCCAAATAGTCAAAAAAATTTTTTTCTTTATGTAAAATAAAAATTATCATTGTTATGAAGCTAAGAAACTTAAAGTCACACTGACAGACCAAACTGAGTCTTATAAATAGGTTTTCCTGTTAATATTTCTGAAGTATGTAATAGAGACAATAATCATAAAATTGAAGCCATTTGGATTTTCTAAATCTAGGATTTTAAGAAACTAGAAAAGAGTGTCCAATATAGTAGGTACATTGTTTTTCCAGAATCCACAAACCCACTCTTTTTCTTAAGAAGACCTTGGTATTCTTAAGAGCCTCCATCCTTCCCTGATGAGGATACTGGTGGGAAGATGAAATACCTGGATTGTGACATGTTGCCACCATGAGAAAAAGGCCAAGAAAATTCCAGAAGCATATGAAATTAATAGCAACTGCACCAATGGTCAGATTGCCTACTGGAAGGATATGTCCAGCTCCTTATGGTTTTGAGATACAAAGCGGTGATTCATAAAATCAATAGACAAGATAGGAACAAGATATATAAAATTAATAAATTAGGTATAAAAATCTAAAAATACATGCATTTGAAAACAATGGGAAACTCACAGTGAACACAAAGCTACCAGCCATCACATAAAGAAGAAAGATGGCAACCAGCCATAGCAGAAAGCTGTTTTCCACATCACAGGAAGACCCCAAAGACAGGAAATGTGGAGGGATGGTCTATCACAGGAGCTGAGTGCAGAATCAGGACTCATCAAACATTTGGGAAAGGCCATTTACATGAAAGAGAAATAGCAAACCCAAAGAGTAAAAAACTTACACCCAGGGTAACAAAAGTAACAGAGAAAATACACACACAAAAGAAAACCTTAAAATAGAAGCTATTTTAAAAAAGTATGTGATGAAACAAATACAGGTAATAATAAAAAAAAAACAAAGAGACTTTGCAAAGAAAAATATGTTCTGTAATGATTACTATACTTGTACAAATAAGTATAATTTTTTAAAAAAGATTTTATTGGGGAGTTAGGGGAGGGGAACAGACAAGTTGCTGTCCTTTTGTTCTTCAGTCTAGTTGTGGAGGACATCACTTCACTGGCCCATGTTGGTATTATCATTGCACTCCCTGGCGAGGCAGATTGGTCACCGGCCATTGGACAGCAGCTCTCGCTGGCTCTCGCCAGCTGCTGGCCACTCACAGTAGCTCATGGCAGCCCACTGCAGCCCCACTGCAGCCAATGCCATCGCCGGCCACTCACAGCAGCCCAGCTCCAGGTCAAGCTGTTGTTCACCATCTTAGCTGTACAGGGCGCAGCGTCACTGGCCCATGTGGGAACTGAACTTGTGGCCCTGCTGCTCAGAGCTCATACTCCCAAGCCAACTCTTAACCAACTGAGCCACTTGGCTAGCCCCAGTAAGTATAAATTATTATGTGTATTGATTAATAAGTTTGATCATATTGAAGGGCAAACTGAGAAGATAGAAAGTTAAACTGGGAAATGTTGTACATCACAGAACAAAGACACCAATAGAAACAAAACTGTGAATTTAAAGTCTAAATACTTTAAAGATAGATCCAAAATTTCTAACCTCCATCTAAAAACATTTATATATTGAGTAAAGAAGAGAATGAGGAAGAAAACCATAATATTTGAAAAAATATAGCAAGAACTAACCCAGAACTACTACATAAACATACATACATACATACATACATACATACATGACATATAGCCTCAAATGGAATGAGTACACAGAGTACTGAGGGGGATAAATTGAATAAAAAACAAACCAGAAACTCACATTGAGACACAATAAAAGGCAGTTTCATAATATCGATACTGAAAAAAAAAATCTTAAAAGATGCCAGAAGAAAAAGAATGATTATTTACAAGGGAATGGAAACCAGGCTGACACCAGATTTCTCATAAAGCAATATTGAATACAAGAACACAACAAAGTAACATCATCAAAGTTCTGAGAAATACTATTTTGAACACAGCATGCTACACTCAAACAAACCAGCCAAACTCTAATTTAAGATGGAGCAGGATAATAAAGACTTTTTCCAGACACAGAAACTTTATAATTTATAAGACTTCTCTGAAATAACCATAAAAGAATTTACTCACAGATAAAAATGGTAGAGGGGTATTTAAGAATTATTATAAACATATAAAACTATGAAATTTTTATCAACTGTAAAATGTATTCCACAATATTCATCTAAGGGATAAAGTACATGGGAAAGGAGAAGGTGAGCAACAGGAAGAAAAGTTTGCTCAGATATAGGGTATAAATACAGATAAGTTCTGGACTGAAAATTATATTTCAGGTATTAGAGTTACTTCAAATGTTATGCAATATCAGGAAAAGTTTTAGGACGAATACTTCCCAAACCCATGACAGTAGTTGTATCTGAGGAAATTGCCTGGAATATATTGGGTCTTTGGAAAAGCCATGACGCATGTTTGTGACAGATGGCACTAGTTCATTTTTGGAAGTACTAGAGTCATTCGCATCTATGTTATTGCTATGTCATTTGACAGCTGACAGTTCTAGCTTCATTCTAAAAAATAATTGAGCAATTTGGTTGAGTTTTGGAGATTTTACAAGTTGAAGATGGAAGACCAAACTGTGCATTTTTGCCATATTTTACTGTTTTACTTCCATAAAGGGAAGAACGCCCATCAAACTTGTGAAAAGTTGCATAAAGTTTACAGTGACAATGCTCTACAAGAACATCAGTTCCAACGATGGTTCACAAAATTCTGTGCTGGTGATTTTGATCTCAACGACGTTCTTCAGTCAGGCAGGCCCACCAAGGTTGATGATGACAAAATAAAGGCATTGATCGAGTCAAACCCACGTTACACGACACAGATTGCAGAAACATTGAACATCCATCATTCAAGCATTCACAACCACCTGAAGAAGCTGGAATACATAAGCAAGCTCGATATTTGGGTTCCGCATGAACTCAAAGAAGTCATTTGACGGCGCGTATAAACATCTGCAATACGCTCATTAAACGTGAGGAAAACGATCCTTTTTTGAAGCGACTGATAACTGGTGATGAGAAGCGGATTGTTTACAACAATGTGGTGCACAAACAGTCTTGGTCCTGACGTGATGATTCGCCTCAAATGACATTGAAAGCAGATATTCATCAGAGGAAGGTTATGCTCTCAGTGTGGTGGGATTTTAAAGGTGGCATGTTTTTCGAGCTCCTACCAAAGAACCAAACAATCAATTTGAATATGTACTGTCGGCAATTGGACAGTTTGAATGAATCCATCATCCAGAAATGTCCAGAGCTTGTTAATTATAAAGGAATTGTGTTCCATCGTGACAACGCGAGACCACACACAAGTTTGATCACCCATCAAAAATGATGGGAGCTTGGATGGGATGTGTTGCCACACCCACCATACTCGCCTGACCTTTCACTGTCAGACTTCCATTTGTTTCACTATCTTCAAAATTCCTTGTGTGGTACAACGTTCAATTCAGATGAGGCTGTAAATAAGCACCTTGTTCAGTTTTTCACAAATATAGACAGGTCCTTCTAAGAACGAGGAATTATGAACCTCACCGAAAGATGGCAAAGGTTATCGAACAAAATGGGCAATATATCATTGATTGACCTTTGTTCTTTATATAAATAAATGACCTTTGAAAAACATAGACAAAATACGTCATGACTTTTCCAAAGACCCAATATTTTGAGGCTGGATTGAGAATATTGGTCAAATTAAATTTGACTCTAGTGCGTTAGGTATTAAAAGGGAGATGGATTCATGCATTTTACTAAAAATTAATAAAAAGTGAAAGCAGTATGTATGCATGGTAATGTATAAGCACAAAAACAAAGGAAAGAATAAAGAAATTTTTTGCATCATCCATAATCCCACTGTAAAATTAAGAAAATTAAAAAACCATTGATACTTGGGAAGTATTTTCTTCCAGGACCTTTTTGTTGCATATTTTCACCTAATTGTGATCAGATCAGAATGACTGAACAATGTTGTTAGACGTTTCTACTTGTCATTATCATATTAAGTTGTATCCCCTACTTTTACCATAGAAAATTTCCATTTTATGAATGGGCATTATTTTCTGGCTCCCCTTTTGTCTCAAACTCCTCAATTTAATTGTCCAACTAGCTGTTTCTAGTCTAGATTTTTCTCTGGAACACAATCCTGTTGGATGTGCCCACCACTTCAGTTCAAACACGTCTCTGTCACCAACAACCCATCATGTTCAACTCCAAGTTCTGGCCCCTGTCTCACCAGATGACCCCACGGCATTTGGTATACACACGCATGACCCTAAATTTCATTCTCTAGCTCTTTCTCTAAACTGAACTTGCGTATGTAGCTTCCTCCTCTGAATGTCCATTCAGGCATCTGTGAATAACATCAAACTTAATATCGTTGAAACCAGCCTTTTCATTCCACTCCTTAAACCAATCCTCCCTTAGTTTTACCTATGTGTATCTCAGTAAAGGGCAGCTCCATTCAGCCAACTGTTTGTGATGAATTTCTTGTAGTTCTCCTTCCTCCTCCCTCTCACACCCCCTCTCCTGAATCAAACTGTTCCAGGCGCCATGACAGACCCCAATCCAAGCCCCTGTCATCACTCGTCTGGTAGGCTGCGAGGGCTTCAACCTCGTCTCCCTGCTTCTATTTCTGTCTCCCAGCAATCTGTTTTCCACACAGCACAGGGATCATCTTAATATAAGAATGTTATCATGTCACCCCCACCTTCTGCTAAAACTCCTCTAGTGGCTTTTAATACCCCAGTCCAAAACTTTCCTCTTGGTTCTAAACTTGTATATGACATGAGCTGGACTATCTCCCTGCCTCACTCGCTGCCTTTGAGCCATACCTGTGGGTTTACTGTCCCTTGGGCACACCAAGCAAGCCTCCATAACCAAGATGCCTACACTTGCTACCCTCTGTGCCTGGAAGGCTCTTTCTCAGCTAATTCCATGGCTCTCTCATCACCTTTGGCCTCTTGTCCAAATGTCACATTCTCAGAGAATCCCTTCCTGACTCCTGGATCTAAAACCAACCACCCAATACTCTCTGCTCCCTTCCCTTGATTTTTGGTCATAGAGTTTATTACTCTTCACATTATGTTATTATCTCTATTTCTTCCCTCAAACATAAAACGCTATGTATTTTACAGGTGAAGAAACTGAGGCTTTGATGTGAATTGAGACTATTACATGTGGGACTGAAACCCAACGTTTTGAAGTCAACAGATGCTCTTCCATTAGATTATGATGGTAGACAAGGGGTGGGGAGGGAGGATGGAGAGAGAGAGGGAGAGAGAGAGAGAGAGAGAGAGAGAGGAGTCTAGGGTAATTTAGTTTTAATATTTGGGAGTGAAGGACAAAGAACCCTTTTAATTATAAATCATAGCTCTGTCTAGGATGGAATGAAAGGTCTGAATGCTGCCGAGCAGCTGGTGCCAGGAATTGACCACAGCTCGGTGACACTGTTTTAAATGAGTGCAGGTGTGACTTAAAGGCACCAGAGAAGCCAGAACAGGACGGAGGTCACCGTTTGGATGCCATAGGCTATTAAGGTAATTTGGGAGCTGAGTCGAGGAAGATATGGTTTGTTGAAGCACAAATCCAAAGGGAAAGGGGAAGCCTTTGAAAGTGGGTGAGGGTAAGTATTCCTTTGTCCCATCGGGGGAAAGGGCAGAGTGCACCCAGCTGGACACAATTAAGTCTGCAAGAGGTCCAGGGGGTCAGGGGCAAGAGAGAGGGACAGGTAAGAACTGACCTCCACGCCAACTCTGACACAAACCAGTGAGGGCAAAGAATGTGGTGTCAATTTGCATATTTCCAGGAGGGAGACGGCAGCGCTCCCCACCAGTGCTAATTGAGCCATGTGTTGAGAGTATCACCTGAAATGAAATAAGAAGCCCACGAAGGCCTTTGAAGGGACTGGTGTTCCATGCAGAATGGGGAGCCCAGGCCCTATGGGGCCCACAGAAGCCTAGGCCAGAGCTAGAGCCGAGCAGAGCTTTCCATCACCCTGCACATGCCTCCTTCATACCAAGTCATGCACTCTTCATCTCTGCTCATATTACCTTCTCCCCAGCTCTATGGATTTCTTCTCTCCAGGGTAGAAATCTGTCTCTCACATCTCCACTCCCCTCAGATCTCTGCATGGGTTTTAGCATACAATGTGTTCAGATAATATTTGGTCAAGTGATTGTGAGTGAAAGAAAAAAATCCCAATTCCCACTCTTCGAATCAACTATTTGGCTCTGGCCACTTGAATGAGACCTAAGTACAGTCCATAGAGTAACCGCGTGCCCAGGGTTACACACACGGCCACTCCACCTGGCCACAAGATGCCTACTGTGCAGGTGATCTGGGTGACTATGACACGCTCTACACCGGACTATAGCTGTGTCTGCAAACAGTGACATGCAAGGGGATATGGGAGTCCCACCTTTGTATCCCCAGGGCCTTCTCCATAGGTATACAAACGAGATCCAGGAACTTTGTGCATTAGAGGATTCATAACAGAGATTTCTTTTAAAATGTGTCACTTTAACTCCTTTATGAGATAATGCTCCCTGTGGGGAAAATGGGAGAGAGCGTTTCAGTCTTACAGGTGGGTGGTTTCAGTGCCTTTGGTGAACTGATGTGAGTTCACATGACCCCATAACCCCAAACCATCACCGTTCTCCAAGAGCTACTGGGTGTCTCAAAGCTTAGAGAACATTTTGGCTTCCCATTCCTCCAGCTGGAAGCCTGCACAGCAGCTGATGTTCAAACCAAGGTGGCTGACCAGTCTGCACAGACTCCTATGGTTTCATCAGAGAAGCTTATACAATGCCTTGACCCCATCTTCACAAATAACATGAGTTCAGGAAAAAAGGCAAAATAATTACCAATGCTTCCTGCCCCTGATACATAATCAACGTGTGCTGATGACAGTCACACATTTTTATGACAATCCCAAAATATCCTAGTGACTGGACCTCAGAATATCTACGGTGGCTGTGAGGGTTAGTTTTACTTGTCGTCTTGGCTAGGCTACAGTGTGCAGTCATGCAATCAAACACTAAACTAGGTGCTGGGAGTATATTTTGTAGATGTGATTAACATCGACCATCCATTAATTTTAAGTAAAGGAGATTCTCCTCAGTAATCAGGGTGGCTCTCTGTCAACTGAAATGCCTTAAAAGTAGAACTGTGGATCTCCCTAAGGAAGAAGCAAAGCAGCCTGTGGAGTGCAGCATCCGTTCCAGCCTGCTGGCCTGCACTACACATTTCAGATTTGCCTCAGCAGCCCCGCAGTCACATACCCCAAGTCCTTGGACTAAAACCTCTCTCTGTTTCTGTCTCTCTATATCTATCTATCTATCTATCTATCTATCTATCTATCTATCTATCTACCTACCTACCTATCATCTATCTACTACCTATCTCTAGCTATTTATCATCTATCAATCCATTATATCTCTCTCTATCTCTGTCTCTCTCCCTTGCTATTTATCAGCTATCAATCCATCATCTATCTATCTATCTATCTATCTATCTATCTAATCTATATCGATCTCTAGCTATTTATCATCTATCAATCTCATCTCTATTTATATCTAAATCTATAGCTATCATCTATCATCTATCTATCTATAGATAGATGTACAGGTTCTGTTTCTCTGTTAGAGCCCTAGATGATAAGGTTGGTATGTATAAGCATAAAACACACTCCTGCCAAGGGTACACACTTGTCCTAGTTCCTAATGATTTTTTGCCATTATCTTGCCCAGTTAATTCATGCCACAGGACACAAGCGTGATATGATCTTTCAAAATAGAATTCTGGAGTCTGAGGTGCCTCCTCACCTCCCACTTGTGGATTATTTAGTTGCCATAGAAACCTGAGGTAGGTCCTCAAACCCTGACTCCATCCCAATAGACAGGATGAGGAGAGCGTGGATTGTTAGTGCTCCTACTGATACGGAGTTTCAGTGCTAGGGAACTGAAAAGGGGCTAAGTGGAGGGAGGGATCTACGACATCATTTTTGTCAGCCTTGTTTTAATCTTGTTGCTTTCTGGCATGCTCCTGAGAGGATCAAAGCATAGAATGAAATAGTGCCTAGGCATCCACTGGCACTGCCCACCGTCAGCTAAATGTGTTTCTGATATCGTGTTGAGTGTCTATATTTCCTTGAGAGGATTACTATCATGCCCATATGTATGCACAGCAACATTTCAAATTCCTAATCAGATCTGAAAGCCACTCTAAGAAATCTAACATGAGATGTTTTATTAATGATTGGAGGTAGTCCCCGTGTCTATTCTGCACTTTTCACAAGCAATTATCCAAATTGATCTCCACCTTCCAAAAGAAAAGGAAATGTCTGTTTGTGCCTTTGTATGGTAAAAGTGTTGCAAAAATAAAGGCATGTACAATAACTACACAAATACAAATGTGTGTGCCTCACTAGATATAATATATATATATATATAATCAATATATGTACTTAAGTATTCATGTGTAAATAGTTGACATTTAGGTACCTTTTAACATGTCTATAATTTTTGAATTCCCTTAACATACTTTCCCAGTTCAGCTGGAAAATTCAAGAGAAAAAAATCAAAACCAAACATCTGAGTACTAAGTGAAATTAGGCATTCGTTTGCAAATTTCATAAACAGTTGTTAGAGGGCCATTATATATATATATATATATATACATATATATATGATGTAAAATATATATAGTATATATTATATATAATATATTAAATATATATTATATAGAATATGTATATACATACATGTATCTATTTGGTTTCACAAATATATATGGAATCTAAAGTCTCATGTGTAGTAACACCAGTATCTATTATGAACTGGATGCAGAACCAGTTTTTTGGCATGTTGAGCAGCTAAACTTTACAGAAGATATGGAAGTTGTTAATTATTTAACTAGTATTGAACCTTTTCCAATAGAAGGACTTGAAATTGCTTTCACTGACATATAAGACATATCTCAAAAGCCAATTAAGGAGTAGGAATTTTTTTCCAGCCCTCGTGAATTCCTTGCAAGTGATCGTATGTGGACACAAATACCATCTCGATATATTTAAGCTTTACGAAGAATAATACCAGCAAGGTTTATTACCTCATTCATGCTTTATGTTATTTCAGAAAGGATTTAAAGTGGGTTATGGAATGAGTGACTTTACATCTCAGTTGGCCCAGCACATCCCAGTTCAGCTTGCTGTCCAAAAATCATTAATTACTGTCCCCGTTTCACTCTCAAAAGTATCCCCATTAGGATGATAAATTAAGTGGCTTCCCCACTGAAAGGACGTCATAACATCCACCACATCAGAAATAAGAATGGTCCTAGGATGGGTGGTATGAACTCTAACTACTATTGTGGCTAATTCAATTGTTGTTTTCATAGAACCTATGGGGTATTTACAAAACTGCTGTTATCCAAAAATAAAAAAATCTTAACTAATTTTCCCAAGTAGTCACATTCGCTGAACACAATAACATAACTAAAAACTAATATGAAAACTTTAAATAAAAGTCCCATTCACTAGAAATTAGAATTTACTATTAAAAATAATTTCTGGATCATAATGGAAATACAAATAACAGAAAGGAATGATAACGTGCAAAGTAATAAATAGATTTTTTAAAAGATGAATGCAGCTTCACCTATATTTAGAGTAAATGTCATATCCTAAATGTTTTCATTATTAAGCAAAAATAATAAATATGAATAAACAGAGGATTTGATAACATTTTACCAAAAGCAACAAGGTGTCCAAGGAAAGCAAAAGAAAATATTATAAGTTAAAAGATGATAATGAACTAGAAAAAAACGTTTAAATAACAAGTTCATGAGATAGTTTTCTCTTTTAAAATACCAACCAAAGGACATATTTTGTCCAAGGAAAAGTAAGAAAAAAAGAGGCAACATATAGTATTAATAAGAATAATGGGAAATAACCCGTTACTGAGACCATTTTATAATGAGACAACTATGAACAATTCTGTCCTAAAAAATATAAAAATGGATATAATGAAAAGTTTTGTGGGGAAAATTAAATGTCAAAATTTGACTGCAAAATAAAAGGAAAAAACAGAAACATGAATAAGCCAATCACTATAAAATAAATTAAAAACGTCAAGTCTTCATCTCGAAAACTCAAATTCATATTCAGATTTTTTTAACCCCTTCAAACCCTATTTAGGCCCTTAGACTTCAGACTGTGCTCACACACATATGAATTTGCACATAAGAAAATGAAAACCTTCTACTTCTTTTTCCAAAGGAAACACAACCTCGACATCAAAGAGAGAACAAGCCCTCCATGCAAAACTTCTGAACTAGATTAGTCCTAATCAGTAAATGCAATTAAAAAAGGCTTATTGGATAAATGTGAAGATGGTTAAAAATTAGGGATCCAAGTTGAATAAGTCATCATATCAGAGATGAAATTCCATGTCTTGACATATGCCACAAGTTCTTTTATAAAATTTCACATTCTTCCCTAATTTAAAAACTATTAAAACAAATAAACATTTAATAAAAATGTTTCAATTAATTACTGACACTAAATACTAATATTTCAAAAGAGCTTACAGAATGTGTCTCTGAAACCAGCCACAATGCCCATCCCTAATGGTAAAATAGGAAGTGAATTCCCATTAAAATCAAGATCACATCCAACATGTGCATGTATGGAGAGAGGATCAAAGAAATGTACCGAGAAGTTGATGACATCTAAAAAATGTGTATTTCACAATAAAAAATAATTTAAAAAAAAGTTGATGACGGTTTTATCGGAGTGTTAAAGTTTTTAGATGATTAGTTTTTTCTCTTGATAACCTATTTTCTAAACATGTTGCAATAACCAGGTTTCCCCCTTACAATGATGCAATAAGTAATTTTTAATAACTTATATGTAACTTTAAGGTAAAATAAACCAAGGTTAAGAGCATAAAATGGATGCTCATATAAATGGGCTTAATATGGAATTCTATGCTTTTCCCATAGGCAGGGCTGATGGTCATCAGATGTGCACCAGTCCGGCCAGACAGGGTGGTAAAGTGTGAAATACTTCTGTATGAGCGGAAATGTCTGCCCACTCCCCATCTCCCATGTCCCTTGACCAGCACTCAAGCTGCTGGGACCTTTCCTAGACCACCAGTTTTATCCAGCAATTTAGGGTTCTTGCCCCGCATAGCGGGCAGCCTAGGAAACACTGTTCCCCCCATAATGCTGCATCCACTCTGAATGGTCGTTGGGCCCCTGTGCTACTGGTTGTTATTATTTTCAGCATCACCCTTGTCCATGCACGTGTCACACACTGGGCTGTGAATTCTGCAGCAGCCATGTGACTGCATGGCATGAGAAGTCCAGGCAATCCCCAGGAATTTGAATTAAGATACAAGTCAATTGCTCAGCAGAAACAGTATTCCAGATAGGAAAAAAGTCATTGTTGTGTTGATTCCAGCCAATTCTCCTTATGCTGAGCATGCTAACAGACCCAGCAAGGGCCCCAACAGCATCCTTGCTCTACCACCAGGAATCGTCATCAGGGGCTCCTTCTTCAGCACTGAGTGCACGTCTACTACTGCAACCCCATGTGGGTGCTCTGGTGGATGTCAGGAGACCCCGAAATATTTATACATGAAACAATGAGACTGAGTGATTAAACAAGATCTTATTTATGGTCACACACTCTGCTAGTTAGCACATAGTACTACTAAGCATTTTCTCAAGCACTTTATGTATGTCATCTCTTGATTCTCCAACCACACACTACAAGACAGGTATTACCGAGACCTGTTTTATCCTGTCTATGGAAGGAAGGAGTCAGGCGCAGAAACATTAGGTAGCTTGTTCAAAGTCAGACAACTGCCAGGCGTCAGAAGAAACGTCCAAAACACATTCTGTCTGATGTCAAACTTTTAATTCTTTAATATTTCAAACTGCAATTCTTTTAATCGAGGGCTCTCCTGCTCCTCTGTGATTGAAGGCTTGATCCAGCTCCTTTTAAACCCTGGCTCTCCGTACAACACCCTTGCCCCAGGTGTAAATAGAGATCTGAAAATGCGTCGGTCTTCAAAAGAGCATTGGACTTGCAGCTGCTACAAAAAGAGACTCCATGTCAGTCTATTTCCCTTCAACTCTCTTCACCAAGCCTCCCCTGTAACAACCTCATCCGAGGCCCCATAAGTGGCGATGTGAAATGGAAACGGTGACACAGCTGTGAGGGCGCAGGCACACGCATGCCACTGTCATGAATTAGTAAAGCAGCTTCAGGAGCGGGTCCTCTACCCATCTGACCTCAGCCATGCCAGCCGTGCCCCCAGCGTGGGGAGCAGCACCTCGTCTTCTGTCCCCTTTTATCCGTAATGTTTTCCCTTTACTATGACGTCAGCCCTCAGATGGCTCACTGTGATGTGTCCCACCTTTCATATTTTCTTTCTAGTCATAATATTGCTTCAGCCATAACCTCAGCACTTTGAGGAATAATTGTCCCTGACAGAGGGTGAATCGCTGACAGCGAGTTGATAAGCATTACACACAGATGACAGAAGTCAGGACATATCGGATTACTGCTGTGAATATAATAAAAGAGAGACTAAACACTTTGGCAGCTCAAAGACAAGCCATTTCATAACTCTCTAGTGGGGCTATTATCTTCCATTTACTGCCACTGATAACCAGGTTGTGAGTGTCTCTACGATCCAGTTTCAATTCACTTAACACGTTGCTGACCAGACGTGGTCGGGAGGCAGAGCCGATAATCAGGATTTGGGAGCACTCGTTTTTCAAGTTTATCTTCTGCATCCCCCTTGTAGCCTGATAAGGGTGTGCGTGAGGGGGCTCTAAGCCTTCTTGGAGGAGGCTGAGGGCGGCCGCACTCCCTTTAATCTGCGACTCCTCATGCATTGGAAGCTGCCATATCTAGCTGAGGAAGTTGACAATCCACTTTCTCCATGATCCTCATATACCGGGGCCTAAAAGCCTGGTGCAGTGAGCGGCCGGGCTATTTTTACATTTCAGGGCTCCGGGGAGATAATATTAGTATTTCTTCTTAGCTGGTCTGAACCACCTGGAGAGACAGATCAAGAGTGTGTTGTCCGCCAGTATAGACAGCCAGTGGCAGTGGGCACGTTCAAGGCATAACCACAATTGGGGTGCAGATAATATTTACAAGAGCTGTGAGAGATTCTGTTTCTAATTATGCAGGAACTACATTCAATATGTCAGAGTTTTGGATACAAAAGTTAGAATGAAGAAGATAAGCAATAGGGAAAGAAACCATTAATGGGGTTTGTTCTGTCCCTGTAGTTGGCTTTTCTGGTCTCACGGTTGAATACAAGGGTATGACACGTTCCTTATGAAATAATGTTGCCTGGAAGCTTGTTGCAAGCTTGTGTGTACAATGTCTGCTCCAATTCAAGAAATGTGAGCTCCCATCTTCTTTGACTAGATGCCCATTTGAGTGACATATTTATTGCCTATATATTGACATACAGCCAACTGCTTATCAATAACGCACATAGTCAGAGCCACTAGATGGATTCAGGAGTGCAGGTCACGTGATACAAGGCAGGCTGGCCTCATGGCGAGGCCACGGACATATCGGAACCTGGAAGAAGCAGGAAACCGCCTGGGGAGAGCTGGCAGATGAAAAATATCCAGAGGGTTTGAAAAATTCCGGCAGAGTTTAAAAAACAATTGGTATCAGAGTCAGTTGGTGAGGCCCGATCAGGAAGTGGGGTGCCATCCAACAATTCCTTGAAAAAAACCATCTGTGTTGCATACCAGACCCTGAGTTACAGCCCAGTGGACCACCAGGTACCATTGGGCAGGTTGTGCACTGCCCAAGTCTAGGAAGCAATGTTCACAAAAGAGTTTGTGTGGTGCAGTGACCATTTATCTGCACAACTGAACTCAATCACGCTGGGTGGGCATACTGAAGCGAAAAGCCATGCTTTCGCATACCATGTGCTCCATGGTTGCTTTGGAGAACTCAGATTCAGAGAATCTGAGCCAAAGTGCAGTTGACAAGTCACCTCCAGCATAGAACAGTGGCTGGTTCAGCTCAACCTTGCAAGACACTCACGAATCTCCATTCTAAGATCCCCAAAATGGTGATGCTGAGTTTGCTGATTGTGTTCTACTCCTGGTCAGATGGCTCAGAAGCTGGACCATGTTCTCCTGGGATGATGGGTGACCTTTTCTTGGTGGATACACCTGCGGGCAGGATAAATGAGACCAGGACTGACAATAATCAGGTCCGACTGACATGCAGTAGGAGACTCTCTGTTCTGTGACCATGTGACCATGCAGCATCCTCTCTAAATATGCTGGTGTGTTTCCTAGGAGCCCGAGTCAGCGCGAGCTGGCCACTGCACAGTTAACCCAGGGTTTTCACCAACCAACACTCTAAGCTTCAGGGTGGGCCCCAGCGTTCTGAAAAGAGGAGTATCTGCGAATGCATGGCTTTCCATGTGGATACTTGCTTTAGGTGAGCCTTACGAACAAGTCATGAGGCATGAACCTGTGCTTCCAGGTTCAAAATCTGAAGGCTTGGCTGCAGTTAGCTCAGAATCATTCCTCTCTTTGGGGGAGAGGGGGTGGTGGTCCATTCTACAGCAGCGCCTGGAAGCTTGGTTGTTAGTAGGACAGTTCAGACCAGGAGAAAGAGAAAATTGGAGGGGAAGGGTGAGGACCACCAGGATGGGCATACACAGCCTGTGCAAGGCAACAAACATGGCAGCATTAAAGCAGCTCTTGGACATAAGAATTATTATCCCTGTTTTAAGGGGAAGTAACTCAGATCTCAGAGTTGAACGAGGTCCCTCAGCAAGTAAGTGGCAGATCCAGGTCGGAGCCCAAGTACCTGACCCAAACCAAGTTCGCTTGACTCCTCTCAGCTCGCCCACCCTACAGAAATGGAATCCATCCGTTCCCTCTCTCCCATCCCCCACCCTCCACAGAAAGGTCCAGCTATGGACTAAAGAGAAAAGTCCATCCAGATCAGCAGGATATAGGACTCAGAATATAAACAGGTCAGAAATAGGAGTTATCATCATCACCATCACCTCCTGAGACGTCTGCAATCATGCAAGTAGCCCGGAAGCAGCAACAGGCGGCAAGTTCTTAGCCCGAAACCCAGGTTTCCCTGGAGGAGGGGGACTTGCATGTGGGTGCCGAATGGCAGTTTTGTGTGAACAGACTCCCAGGAAAGCCCTTGGGACAGAAACCCAGCATTCAGGGACAGAGGGTAGGATTCTTGTCTCAGGGAATTGGGCACATGGTGGGTTGAGAGCGGGGCCCACTATGTGGGTGAGAGAAAGATTGTCAGGAAGGAAATGGATTCAATGTGGAATCGCCTAAAGAACTGACTTGTATTTCTGATGTCCCTCCCAACACGTGACTGGCCGTCGCACTTGGGTTGTTCCTGAAGGTGGAGGCCCTTTGGAAGTGAAATCATTTTACAGGGACCAGGCGTCAGGAAGTCTGGTGGAATTTGTTTCTGGAATTCTTCTCTCCCTAATCTGCATATCCTTTCTCCACATGCCGTCCCTACGAGTCATCCACGGCAAACGGATATTCAGACATGCTACGCATTTCCTGCTATGGTGGCACCTAAGCCAATGATTTCTGTTACCTTTAGGTATGATAACTTTATGCGAAAACCCAAACAACCACTTACACAGGAACTTCAGGGAAGCTTGTGTGAAGAGGCAGCCTGGCAGTGTGATGGGTGGTTCCAAACATCAGCTCTAGAGGGGGACAGTCTCATTTCTCCAGTGGCTCTGTCACTGCCTCCCAGAGACCTCGCAGTCTCCTCTCGTGTGAAATGGAGATAATGATAAAATTATGGAATTAAATTAGTTTTAAATGTCATTTAAAGTTGGGCTTATAGTAGACTCAGTAAATGGAGGCTGCTGTGATTATTATCATTATTGTAATTAGCCTGAATGCCCAAACATGGAATTTCTGGAGCTTTTTCCCATTGATTTTAGAGTCAATGAGATGACTTGTTAGATTAGACTCCAAAGAATAAGATGAATCTATAGAAACTGAGTCTCAGGTTTTCACATACTATTTATAAGTGTACTTTTAAACCGTGCAGAAAACTATTGTCCTATGAAATATGTGCTTTATGAATTCGTTCTTTAAATGTGACCCTCTTTCTGCATACCATGGCTCAAGGTGTTATTGGCAGAAACATTCCTGACTAAAGTTACGGTACGTTAAGTCACCCAGTACAATTGTTTAATTTTGGATCATTAGGAAAATGTAGGTTGGGAATGATTCAACAAAGGTACAATTTGTGGAATTTGTGTCTGACCTATAAAACTGTGGAGCCAGGATTTCACAAAAATAAAATCATTTTATAGTCATACAAATAACTGGTTCTCCTGTTATTAAAAAATATTCCTTCATGTAGTTTAGAAGTTAGGAATTGGTTCTGTTTGGGGAAAAAAAATAAAGCCAAGAGGGAATCAAAATGACACAGGATTATTTTTAGAAATGCTTACTTACTAACTTTGGAATCAAGTTCCATCCATCAAACATAAATGGGTTGAGGTGGAAATAGTTAAAAGGATGGTCATTAGGCCAGTAATTGTGAAAGATTTCTGCACTCTGAAAACCATTTTCTTAATTATTTTAGGTTAACACTTGTGTCCCTAGCTGGGGGAGGGGCGGGGACACGTGTAATCTGAAACCCCAGCTATGGTGCCTGGCCTGAATTGAGATAACATTAAAGATTTTATTGCCGATACATTATAAATTATTTCTATTACTGTGGTCCTATGGGTACTGCATTGTCAGTGCACTTTCCCTATTACTTCACTTAATGTTATTAACACACTTTGGGGTATAAAATTACAGTTTTTATCCTAGAAACCTTAAACACTTATATCCAAAGTACTGAATCGAGTTATTATCTTTACTGACCAGACGCGTTTTATTGTCGTTTTATCACTCATAAAATCTGAGATTCAATTTGATTTAACTATTAACTAAAGTTGGTCCACATGAGCTTAAAACCGGCTATAATATTAATGTATTAATATATAAGATGACTTCATTTTATTAAAGGTGAGGTAACTTAGAAAGCCTCTTTTAATGTCTCTCGGTGGCTCAGAAATTTAACCTGACCCGTTTGCACTTCTGTTTCACCAACATCGACAAAAATTCAAGATGATCTTGGAGTAGGTTGAGATCCATCTCTCACCTGCCTGGGACACATTAATCGGCCACAAAATGGCATCGTTCATCGAAATGTCAAAAGGCAATGTCCACTCTTAAAACAAAAAGCATTAAACATTCACCACTGTTAAAGAAACATGGTTCACACTTAAGAAATATGAAACAGAAGATGGTGAGCAGGTCATTTCAGTAACGCCTAAAACAAGAGGGGAGGGATCAGCCCCCCAGACCGAGCCGTCACTCAGAACACAGGAAACTACAGGTAAGAGCATGGGTTGTTGAAGTTTTTCTAACAGGAACCCCTACTGGTCTTGGCTCCATGCCTACAGGTTAGAAAGGAAACTGTTGTTAGGCCGATTTCCATTTTTCAAAGCAATGCTTTTCGTGTTGTGTTAAATGCCATCTTGATGTTGGGCAAACACTTTTAAAAATATTTGAAACATGCTACAGTCCATGGTAAGAAACCATACAAGAGAAACTTGTTTTATTTAAGTCTAAAGCTTTGCTCTTTCCACGATACATTACTCCCAAGTATGAAGAATTTGGGCTCAGCCGCTGGGAATTATCACTATGGAGGCACACTGCAATTTTGGAGCTCTGAAGAGGTAGAAGGGGGTAGAAATTTGGGCTGGCCAAATGTCTAGTATTCTAACCTTTAATTCTAGTGCCTACAAAGAAGAAACAACACCTATCTTCCAGAGCTGCTGAGGGCTTTCATTATGAAACTGTCTGGCACACAGGAGGAGCTCACTATGCAATCATTCAATCATTTTCTCAATTCCTGTGACATCACATCAACATGAAATAGGGCCTTTATAAGATAGCACACTATTATACCCGTACACCTCTTCTCTAATCTCACACAGTAAGTGGGCTTATTGAGCATTTAAGGTATGCAATACACCATGGGGCGTATAAAGAAGCATAAGGCACAACGCTTGTTCTCAATAAGATGGCAACCGGGTCACAAAATAACGTCAAGTATAAAGTCTATCACATACTTATTTCTTACGAGTTTATGCAGAGCTTTGTCTTGGTTTGTTCAGCTAAAGCACAGAATAGACCAAGTAGCAGATACTAAAGCTGTATTACCTGAGTGGCACCCTCAAACCCCACGGGGGCTCACTTCACTATGGCACGGGCAAGACATAAACCTCTGTCCAGTCTGAAATGTGTTGTGGGGGTTGGGAATTTTAAAAAAGTCCAGGCCCAAGGAAGAAGCCTATTTGATCATGAAAGTTAACAATTTGCTCCTTTGAATTTTACAGGTCTAGTCAAGGGGCAAGAGCTAGAGAGTGGGGAAAAATGATCATACTCACGATTTTAAAGATGCTAAAAGACTGGATTCATTGAATATGATATTCAGTGAATGAATTCATTCATTCAGCACAGATCTTTTCTCACACTTCTGGTATACCGGATTTGTGCCAAGAGCTAGATCTATGAGGTTTAGCTCTGGAATTATGTCTGTTCTCTGAGAGGTTCATCGCTGTAGGGCAGCACTGCATGTATGAAATGACCGCTCTTACACCCTGTGTGCTGTAAGATACGTATTCACTTAACTTAGGTATCTTCAGACTATGCGGTCTGACAATTAAATTTGTGAACTCCTCCTAGAAAAAGTGCTACATACCTCATTGCTAAATATCACTATGGTCACCTTCAAAGTACTCCCCTTGGGAAGCTATGCACCAACATAAGCACCTAATCTACCCCTCAAAGCAATTTTAGAACTCTTTTTCTGGAATGGCGATCAGAGCTGTCGTGGTATTACCCTTGATGTCCTCAGTGTCATCCAAATGTCTTCCTTTCAATATTTCCTTTATCTTTGGGTAAAGAAAGAAGTCATTGGGGGCCAGATCAGGTGAGTAGGGAGGGTGTTTCAATACAGTTATTTGTTTACTGGCTAAAAACTCCCTCACAGAGAGTGCCGTGTGAGCTGGTGCATTGTCGTGATGCAGGAGCCATGAATTGTGAGTGAAAAGTTCAGGTCATCTGATTTTTTCACACAGCCTTTTCAGTACTTCCAAATAGTAAACTTGGTCAACCGTTTGTCCAGTTGTTACAAATTCATACTGAATAATCCCTCTGATATCAAAAAAAGGTTAGCAACATCGGTGCAACAAGTTTGCGAACTTAATTATCAGACCTTGTAGGTCGTGTAAAGTTATACTGTGGAAACCAAGGAACCATAACAGACTCAGTGGGTCTCGAAACACCAGCAAGATTCTTAACTCTTGGATTCCCTCTGTCCCAAAGTCTCACCTAACTCATGGGGATCTTACCTAGTTTCAGACAAACATATCTCGAGCTCTACGCCACACAAAGATTTAATAGAGAAGGTGGCACCCCTGTCCTGAACCCTATTAGATTAACAATATTCACGAAGATTCCATAAGATAACCCTAGAGATAGGACGAGTACATTAAAGTACCCAGCCCTGCATGGGCACACATACAAAACCCCCACAGCAACAGAAATGACAGCTTGGTATCAGCAGCTGCTGCTTAACTGCAAACATTAGAAAAATATTACATTATATCTGCATTCCCTGTTTTTATGTTTATTTTCATTACAAGTGAGAAAAATAACACAGAAAAAACACAAAAGAAATGTGAAACAAAGGTTCAAGACTAACAATGGTCATGGATGAACTGTCGCTTGAAATTTAATTTTATGGGGATTCATTCCACCCTCCATGTGAATGAGCAGCATTTTTTTGTGTGTTCCAAAATCCAGAAATTCCTCCCATAATGTTGAATTTAGTTCCTAGTCGACCCTAAAAATTTGATTAACTTGGAGGGCAGATGGCATTTGTATGGGTCTTCGTGGATGTCTGTGATTGTGTGTTAGGGAAGCAATGTTAAGATTTTAAAGTGCCTCTACATACAAAGAGATCAATTTCAGACCCATTATCACATGGATGTGAAGCTAAGCATGGGTGTGTTTGAACAGACACAAGTCCAGCCTTAGCAGAATGACCCATTCACATCAAAGCAGACACCAAAGTATGGAGCACATTTCAAAGAGGGTTCATAAGAAAATAAGGGTGTCCATGTGGTTTTATGCAAGCAAAATAAATTAAACAATGTACACATTTATACCTCAAAAATACAAAGCAAGAAGGGGCCTTAAAGTTCATCTGCTCCCTCTATTCATTCAGATCAGATACTTAAAATTTTCTTTGGTGACTCAGAACACCACATAAAGGCAGGGGATGAGATTTACTCAAGAAGCTTTTCCCCCCTATGATCAGATCAAAAGTAACAGTCCTATACATTTCACAGCTCTAAACATCAGTTGGCATATAGTGGGGATCCATTTGACCACTGGAAATCAGGCAGCCACATCTGCAAAGGAGACTTCCAAATGCAAGCAATGCACTGAAGGTTCTCACTGCACAATAAATATTGTTATCAGTGAACTCACAAAAGAAACAAGTTGCAAACTTGTAAGTCCAGGGACTATCCTACAGTTATAGCAGCTATTTTTTTTTTTGTATCCAAGTTCAAGTCTTTTCAAGACGGACTACATCCTACAAAAGATTCAAAAATGATCTTCTGTGAGCTGCTTGAGGTCAAGAATTGTGTTTTATTCTGAGGTCCATTCTGGCACATAGAGAAAAGGCTTTCATGCAGTATTTCCTGATAACTTTAGACCACATATGTCCAGGGATGAGGCATATCTATCAATAGGCTGGCTCTATCACATTGTAAAAAAGATTACGTCCATGTCGTCCACCCTCAGGGGTTTAGCAAGAAACTGTATTCTAGAACCATCAAAGCCTCAAGAAGAAAATCCTGAAGAAATAAGAATTGTGCAGGCTTAATCTGAAAAGGCTGCATACTATATGATTGCAACTGTATGACATTCTAGAAAAGGCAAAACTATGGAGACAGTAAGATCAGTGGTTTGCAGGGGTTCGGGGGACGGAGGGATGAATAAGCAGGGCACAGAGAATTTTTTTGTGCAGTAAAAATACACTGCATGATGTTCTATAACAGTGTCCCCTGTAATGGTGGATACATGTCATATATTTGTCCAAACGCAAAGAATGTACAACACCAAGAGTGAACCTAATGTAACTATGGACTTTGGGTGATGATGAGGTGTCAATGTAGGTTCATCAGTTGTAAAAAATGTACCGATCTGGTGGGGGTGCTGACAGTGGGGGAGACTGTGCATATGTAGGGGCCGGGGATGATGGGAAATCTCTTACTTTCTGCTCAATGTTGCTGTAAACTTAAAACTGCTCTTAAAAACAGTCTTAGAATATTATACGGGCTTTAGAAAGCCTCAAATTTCATTAAAAGTAAAGTGATATGTACATGTAAGATTTAGAATTGTGGAGCTCTAGATTTTTGTACTGTGCTGAGTTAGCACAGTAATGATGGCAATTACCTGAAAGAAAAGAAGAAATGAGCTATGGTGAGAAATGTGAAAACTCAGTGTGAACAGGAGGGCCAGGTCAGGTGCCCACCAGCCACAGGCATGTCTGTCTTTGTAGGCAAGTTTCTTAAAGGTCTCTGAAGCTGAGTTTAAACATCTGCAAAATGGGAATCGCAGCATTTACTGTTCACACAGTGACTGTGAAGAATACATGCGATAACATTTGTGACAGTGCTGAGAATTGTGACATGATTGATACACAATTGAAACTCCAAAATCTGCCAACTGAATGTAACTGAATGGTTGGGATCTCATTTTTGCTATCTAGTATGAATAGAATTACCAGAAAGAAAATTACCTGTTAATATGAAAATTTTAATTGAATATGATAAAATATCTCTATAAACAATGAGATATTGAAAATTAATTAATATTTATGAATGTTTCTTCTATCTGCCTAGCATGGTTAAATTATATTTCTGAGATCACACAGAGGGCTTCTTAAATTTATATCAATTGCTCACTTTAAATCCATCATTGTCTAATATGTGTCATAATGTAATTAAAATCTATCAAGCCTATAAAATAAATATACAATCATATAGAATAAAATCGTAAAGTTAAAAAAAGAAAATTTAAAATGCATATTGCTGGGCTTATATAAACTTATATTAATTACATGCTAATTATATTATATTAATACTAAAACTCTTATGTGACATATGGAAACATTCTAGTGGGAATGAAGCCAGCACTTCATATTATAGTATAGTTAGCATAGTATATAGAATTATATTATATAATATTATATTAATTGCATTGTTTTTGGCACAGCTTTACATTGAAAATCAGAAATGCTAAAACATTATAGTTTGGTACAATGAACAAAACTGTATTTTTATTTTTATAATACAACTTTGCTATTCACATATCACCTAGTGAAGCAATTTATATATTAAGCCTTAGATTTCAAATAATTTTCGGCATTAAAAAATTTTGCTGCAAAATAAGTTTCAAGGTTTTTATAGGCTAACTGATATTATTTATGGGTATTAAAAATCTACCAAGTTTATACTGAAAATTAGAATTTCTCTCAATCCTACTGATTAAAATTTCCCCAATTTAACATATAAAAATAATCTTATATTAACATATTAAACCTCTTTCAGATAAATTATGCATGGGAAATGTGATCAGATATTTTAGGAAGTAACAGTGTTTGTCCTGTAATCTGTACATATTCATTTCTAATAAAAGGTAATTCCATTTAATGTCATGAACCTTTTCCAGTTGGAGATCTGAGTTCTATATATCCACGTTTATAGTAATCCCAGCATTTATGTGCAAGCATATTGATTCATTTGTGTAGTGGCTGTGTGGGTTCTACAAGGGGCTCTTACATCAATCCTAAAAAAAAAAACAAACAAAAAACAAACAAAAACAGACTTATGGAAATGATAATAAATATTGTCACTGACTTTGCCATTAAAAGATGCTATTTCCATTTCTGTTGGATGTTGGAGCTAAAAGGGCATTTAAAAAGACAATATCTATTTCTGTACTCAGATTAACATTCGGAGATAGGTCCTGGGGATTTTAGAGGGTTGCATGTTAAGAGGAGGTTAAATTAACTGGAAAAGCTTTGACAAACTTTTGATTGTAATTCCCTATAATTCTGTTAAGTTGAATAATAATAGTTTGGGAGTTAGCGTCATCACACCTCTGACAAACGAGCAGTCTTTAGCCTTTTAGATCTACGACTCAGGCCTTTCTTTCCCAAAGGAGGTGAGGAGGAAGGCAAGAAAGGGTGAAGGTCAAGGAGGGTGGGGAGAGAGGGAGGAGAGGAGGGCTAGGCACCCAGAGGAGGAAACATCCCTTTGCTAATCACATATCACAAGCAATGAAATTTCTCAGGCTAGGAGCCCACCAGGTGCATTTCAAAGAGAAGGGTTGGGGGGAGGAAGTGTCACTCAAGGCAGATATTTATGAAAGATGACAGTTTGCAAATATCTCAATCTTGGACAGGCCTGTGCGAGTGACACAGAGGAGTGTAGCAAAATTGGACGAGTCAGCAGCCAACATTTATTTCATCAGGACCTGTCCAATCTCCACTGATGGTTTGATAGTCTGGGGAGGGCAGGCAACGGTGGGCCTCATTCGGCTGGTTCCTCTCAGCCCGTCTGCATGGAGCAGTCCCAAATGTTCTAATAAATATGTAAAGGAGGATAACAGGAAGAATTGAGAAAAGCTTTGTTTGCAGACCTAGCGCACGACTGAATTTTAGTGATGCCAAAGAGGAAGCTCAGTAATTACAGAAATATTGATTGTGGCTCTGCCAGTTGACAGTGAGAGAGCAGTGAGTCTCGCCAGTGGAGACCTTCATCTTGGTGCAAACATCCTCCCGGTCCAGAGGACTGAAGAAGTGATGGTGTGAGATGCCCTTCCCACGACAGCTGTCTCACGGTCTCTGATATACTGAGCAGAGGGAACTTGGTTAGAAATAGAAGCCTATATGTCTTCCCCAGGGGATGACATACTACACATTGGCCTGAACAAATGCTAAAACAAATGCCAAGGGGGGATTTTTCATAGGATTTCAATCAAGCATGGATGTCAGGATCAGGCTGTGGGGGCAAGCAGACTGGTTTGGACATTACAGTGTATCAGAGGCTGCTACCTGGCCACACTCAGTCAGCAGAGGGGTTCAATTTAGATTTCAAAAACACTTTTAATGTGCATATGTTGAATGCTGACATCAAAAATCAGGGAACTTTGGGCTGGCCGAGTGGCGTAGTGGTTAAGAGCTGGCTTGAGATGCCAGAGGGCCCCGGTTCAGATCCCACATATGAGAGCCAGTGACACTGCCCTCCACAGCTAAGATGCTGAACAACAGCTCAACCTGGAGCTGGGCTGCCATGATTCGCTGGCGATGGCATGGGCTGTAGCCCCTGCTGCAGTGGGTTGCCATGGGCTACCGTGTGTAGCCAGCAGCCGCAGTGAGCGGCCAGCAGCCGCAGTGAGCGGCCATCCAGAAGCCGGCGACTGATCTGCCTCGCCCGGGAAGAGCGCAATGATGGTGCCAACTTGGGCCAGTGAAGCAACATCCTCCACAACTATACTGAAGAACAAAAGGACAGCAACTTGTCTGTTCCCCTTCCCCCAACTCCCCAGCGCCGTTCCCATCCCCCAATTCCCCAATAAAAATCTTAAAAAAAAGAAATCAGGGACTTTACATAAAAATCTTAATTTTAGGCTTCCCTGGGGGAAACAATCAGATCGGGCAACAGTAGGTGCCAAATACTTTGGATCACAACCCGGAAGCACTGAAAAGCAGCTGCTGCTTTTAGAGGAGGTGTCGTTGCCCAAACTCACTAATTTTCCCCCAAATTACAAAAATGCAGCTACCAGATGTTTCTGGGGGGTAAAAAAAAAAAAAGATCCCATCTTGCAAGGATTTAAAATTTGGAAGAAGCACACTGGCTGAGTTTTCTGCCTTTGTGGCTTTGGTCTGTCTTTGTGGCTTCGGCTTTTCCTTGTGGCTTTGGCCGCAGTGCAGGGCAGGGTAACTGAAGCTCTGGAAAACAGCAAGCCATATCTCTGGCCTGAAAAAGATAGAAATCGGGACAGCCACACTTTGTAGGATGAGGGGGAAGCCTTGGAAAGAGGAGAGGGTGAGCTGAAGCGCCCCAATTCTATATGTATGAACTCTCCCCACATCTCAGGACCATGTACATGTATGGGCCTGACTCCAAGTAGCTCAGCCAAGGCTAAAAT
The DNA here is from genome assembly GCF_001890085.2 of Hipposideros armiger. Classification (NCBI taxonomy): domain Eukaryota; kingdom Metazoa; phylum Chordata; class Mammalia; order Chiroptera; family Hipposideridae; genus Hipposideros; species Hipposideros armiger. The sequence continues at coordinate 3,204,814 of NW_017731385.1, forward strand.
AGCTGAACTGAAATCTGAGGTGCTGCCAACTGTAGATGACAAGAAAAAACAATACTTTGTGTCTAACCAAGCTAACTGTATATTAAAACAAAAGCAATAAAACTCCTGTGAGATATACATATATATTTAAAATGCAGTAAACGTATTTTTGTATACTAGCATCAAACAATTAGAAACCTAAATAAACCATTTATAATAGCATCAAGAAACATAAAATACTTAGAAAAATTAAGAAGAGATGGTAAGTCATTTATACTGAAAATTATAAAATATTGCTGAGGGATATTAAAGAGGACCTAAATGAATAAAGTGATATATTACCATCCTGAATTTAAAAACAATGATTTCCCCCAAATTGGTCTAAATGTTCAATGTAATCCTAATTAAAATTCTACCAGATTGCCTTTCTTTTGAAAAAAAAAGTTCAAACTTTGAGAAGCTGGTCCTAAAATTGATGTGGAAGTTAGAAGAGTCTATGTTTAAAAAGAAGAATCAAGATGCAAAATTTACACTACCTGATTTCAAGGCTGTGGTATTGGTGAAAGAAGAGATATTCAGATAAATAGAACAGAATAGAGAGACTAGAAATAGACACACACATATATGGCCAAATTGATAGTTGACAATGGAGAATGGGAACTCTTTACAACAAATCATACTGAAATAACTGGACATCTATATGGAAAAAAAGCGCCTCTTACATCACAAAATACACAGCATTTACTGGAAATGAACCATAGATATAATGTCACAGGTAAAACCTACAAAGAGTGGGGGAAACCTTTACAACTTTGGGGTAGGCAAAGATTTCTTAACTTTACACTTACCACACAAGCCATAAAAAGGATAAATATGGCTGTATTGAAATAAAAGGTATTTGTGTTTATTTACAAAAATAAAAATCAAGGTACAGAATGATAGAAAAATATTTGTAATGCCTAGATCTGTAGAAGAGCTTCTACCCAGAATAGATAGGGAACTCATATAATTCAATAATAGAAGAAAAGAAACACAATTTTTAAGAAGGCAAACATTTGAACAGACTGTTCACCAAAAGATACCAGTACCTACCCATTATACTGGTCCAAATTAAAAAGACTGCCAACGCCAAGTGTTGGTGAAGACATGGGACAATAGGACTCTGGTGGAACGTAAAATGGTAATTACTCTGAGAAAGTCTTTGCAATTTCTTAAAAAAAAATTCAAAAAATTCAACGTACACCTACTTCTAAGTAGTTACCTACGAAAATGCTTAAACTCCTAAGTATTCACCTAAGAAAAATAAAAGTATATGGATGGCTACACAAACAATTCAATACACATGTCCCTAGCAGTTTTATTTTGAAGACCCAATACTGGAAGCCACCCAAATGTCCATTAAGAAGTAAATGGAAAAGTAAAATGTAGTTTATGTATCACATGAAATTCTCTAAGGAGGTGGTCTTGAGTGGTTTTGCTTCTAAGCCTGAGCACCATTTTCCCTTTGGCAAAATGAAGGTAATGATAAACCGCTCACAGAACTGCTGTACAAATGAATGAAAATCACCTGACTAGCATTTAAGAAACATCAGTTCTTTCTCATTAGTACTCAAAGAATGCAAAAACTGAAATGACAATGGCTAACTGCGATGGATGGAAAGCGGCTGCTAATTACTCCGGGGGCCAAGCTCTGTGCATGGCTTCATCCCTGGTAGGACCTGAACCCAGCTCCCTCGCTCCTAGGGGTCTTGCCACAATATCTGCTGCTCCCCTTCTTCCTGCAAGCACCCTTAAAGGGAAAACAAAGCATGATGTAAGAATACATCTGGCTGTATCCTAAGCTCCGTGTCACATGACACAATGTAAACTTAAATTACAGGATGCTTTATTTAGCTGAGACACTTAGAGGTTTTGGGGCACCCCTGAGTGATCAGCAGCTAATGCAATCCAGGCAGGCCCATAGGCATCTCATGTCAGCATCTATGCCCACTCCGAGGGCAGCCCCTCTATGTAACTATAAAAGGACAATTATCACAGGGAAAAAATGGAGCAGGTATTGTTTATTACAGGGAGAAGGAGGGGGTTTTGAATGCACAGAGCAGCCCAGCGGCACAGGGACCAATGAGAATCCGGGCTTCCGAGCCCAGGACCAGCCAGAGCAAAGAGACACACGCCGCGATGAAGTGCTGGCCTTTATTTATAGAAGCTTTCTCTCATTTCTTCTTTAAACATAAACAAAAGGGAAGTCACGGCACTGGCTGGCTTCATCCACAGCATATGGGATAAATTATGCCTCATGACAGGCTGGAAGCCGCTTTGTCACCACTGGGCGCGGACGCAGCGCTTGGCGGAGTCACAGTCGCCAGCGCGCAGCCACAGAGACTTGCCGGGTCCCCTGTAACAGCACAGAAGAGTGAGGGAGTAGAGGGTGCAGGGCTGGGTAATTGAAAAGGGGGAGCACTTTCCAAACACCATTACATGTAACATGATAAGTGTAATGTGGCAGGAAGCTGGCAGCACCTGGTGTCGGCAGCTAATTGTGGTTCAGCAGCCTGTTGGAGCAGCTCGCTCCTGAGAACCGGGCTACTCACGTGCTTTGCAGGCGCCAAGCCCCTGGACACAGGGTTTGGGTGACAGGGTGGGCCAGTTGGGGGACAGCACCCCGCTGGACTCAAGTTTCATTGAAACGAACGCAGGCACAGATGACACGCGTTTATCTTACCCAGGTAGGGCTGAGACAAGCGTCACTTTTGCCACTTACACAGAGCTGTCTGGTTAAAGGAGAAGTGGATTCAAGGACTATACCAGATTTTAGTATGTTTGAAAAAAACTGAAAAGGAAGAAAGAGAGAAGGAGGGAGGGAGGGAAGGTGGGAGGGAGAAATTAAAGAAGGAAGGGAAAGGGAAAAGGCCAAAAAGTAAAATAAAGCAAGAAAGCAATTAAAGCAAAAAAGAATGAATTTGTACACAGAATTTTTTTCTAATTAGAGCCAGTTTTCCATAAAACATGGTAATAATTATAAACGTCCTTCCTTCATTGTTATTATGTTTACACACAGGCATCAGGAATAAAGCAAACTTCCTCAGTAGATGTTAATTATATTTTCAGGGAACATTGGTCCTTGTATGCCCTAATATTCTATTTATTCCAAATGCCGATATAAGATGCATGTGCCGCTGTGTATTCAGGGTTCCTTGCTGGAATATTAGCTATTTACACAGAAAATTATCAGATTCAGAAGGAAAATGAAGAAAATATTTCACGTACTCCTCAATTAGTAACTGCTCAGTCTTTGACAGACATATTGTAATAACTAACAAAAGTCAAAATAATATTTAAAAAGATAAAATTTACAAATTTACAGGCCATATATGTTGGCTAGTCCCAATTTTCTAATACCTAGTATCCTGGAAATGTTTTGGAAAAACCTATAAATTCTGACAAGATTATTTTTAGATTTAAGTCTAAGACATGTAAATGAACCTAAAGCAATTTGGATGGATGACATAGACCACATGGTTGAAAGATTAGGGATCTGGGAGTGAGACCACTCAAGTGTTCAGTCCCATTAGCACTAATTTATAAGCTCTGTGACTTTAGGCATGTAACTCAACCTCTCTGAGAAGCCATGTCTTCATCTGTAAGTCATGAACAATCATGTCCATTTGAAACAAGGACCAGAGAAATGATGCTAAAGGGCTGTGCACAGTACCTTGCATACAATCAACATTCAGGGGTTTGCTTTGGAAATCAGAAGTAGTATTCGTAATATTTAGGGGGAAATTGGTGGATAGTTTCTGCTTCTTAACTAGACATATTCAAATAACACCCCCCAAAGTGCCAATACATTCTTCCAAGTACATTATTCCAAACTTCAAGCGGCAAATACAAATGACAGACAAGCTCTCTCCTTTGCCTCGAGACAATGTACATTCCGCAAACAGACATGAGACTTACCCCAATGTGGCCCTATATTGAGTGCTTGTCCCCAGGGACATACTGTATATGCAACTCGATGCGTCTGTTGCTGTTGTAATTGGGAATCAAGAAAGCCATCGTGGTGTAGAGAGAGCCAAAGCCCTGTGCAATGTCAGTGAGATAGGATCACAATGACATTTCCAGCATGGTTAGCCAATTAGAGCGGTGTACACCTGTCATGTGCCTGGGTTCCAAATGGACCACAGGAGGAGGACCATTTGGGTGGGGGAATGTGAGTGTAAAGACAAGACTGGCTGAAAACAGCAGCACTCAGGAAAAAAAGCTGCCTCAAACGTGGCTGTTGAATAGTTTTTACAGAGAATTGCAATGGTTACCCATGTGCCCCTGTTTTGGAGAAAATTTCATGGATGCCTTTCAGGCAGTTTAATGAGGGAATGCTACAAATCATCTCAGAAGCAACAAGAGGTGCTAAAAGGAGCCCCTTGCTATGATGCCACCAAAAAAAAAGTCTATGTTCTCCCAACGAGGTTTTTCAAAAATGAATTGCACCATTAAGTGCCAAGAAGAAAATTAGCTATGAGCGTTTAAATTTAAAATGATCCCCTTTTTAATTGTAAAACAGTGGCACTTAACTGCTATTGATCCTGCAGAGACACATTAGGGAGCAGGGTCACCATAACTGTTAATATTCACTGCTTAGTGAAAGAGCATCAAAGGACATTTTAATGTCACAGACTTTCTCGGGGAGTTTTTAAAGAAGGTTTGACTCCACCAGCCTATGAATGAAAAGGACATGAGGTAGACAAATGTAGAAACAAATGTGATAGCAATTTTCTGCTAATCAAATCATAACTCAAGATTGATTTTTTTTGGCAAAAGTTTATGTCATATAGATTTCCAAGGCTGGTCGACATTTAAAAGTCAGAGTATATATTTTCTATAGACTGGGACTTTTCAGATGATCATCCAATAGGGAATTTTTGTTTATTTTTGAACACAGAAATGTAAGAGAAAGACAGCGCCTTCTGGGAAAGACCATTTCATTGTTTGCATACTTCAGAAGTAAGGAATGTGAAATGTCAATGGCGTTTTATTCAAAACGCAGTCTGTCCTACTTTTTTGAAAGGTTTATTGGATGAGACAATAAACCACAAGTGAGTCTTCAGGTTTTAAAGGTAGAAATTACATTTTTAGAACACATTAAGAGGAGGTTTTCTCCTTTTGTCTGGTACCTACAGTGAACTTGAAAATATTGAATTGGTGGCACTGTCAACGTCTAGAATGCTGAACTTCACCAAGATGGGAAGCAGGACAAAGCTGTTCACCTATTAAAATGAAAGCCTCTTATTCCAAATCCCTCTGTTGCAGTCAAAGAGAAATGGTAAAAAGGTAAATTGAACATTGTATTGGACTTCAAAAAAAACTGTTAATCTTTATTTCTGACCAAATCATGTCCTTGCCTCTTTCCCATGGGTACTGCTTACTATGTCAGTGGATTTATGCTAAAATAATATTATCGTTATTTTGGTTCCTAGCTCAAAAATACATCTTAATTCCCCACCCAAAAAACTATTTTTTAGGGTGTCAATTTTGGCAAATAAAATCTTACGGGAATTTTCTAAATAGAAAGGAAATTAACAAAAGGAAATAAATGGGTTAAAGTCTTGTTGTTCAAAAGAAGACATTTCATTCTGTGTGGCATCACTGAGGTGTTCTCAGGAGCACCTGGGGACAGACAGAAAACCACTGGCCTCCTGAATGTATGCATTCTCAGATTCAGGCACCAGGTAGTTACCAAATGTTCATCCTCTGGGATATGACACTGGGAACTAAGGAAACTCCAGGCATGATGGGAGTCCCAACTTAGGAAAAACAGGCAAGAAAACAGGAAATTCTGATATGAAAAATACCCTAATAGGGTTCAGATCAGAGCAGGATGGGGATGCAGAGGGTAACATCTAGCTGAGATTCGAGAGGTGAGGCGGGGGTTCCCCAGGGGCTAGAACTCTGAAGATGAGTTGGCACTGGCAGATGAAGATTACTCATAGGGCATTCCAAGCAAGAAAAAGAGCACCCCATCAACAACAACAACAACAAAAACAAAAAAAAACAATGAAGAGATGCAGAACTCAGAGTGAACATGTGAATGGCATGAGGCCAGCAAGGGAGACAGAAACCAAAGCACATCCTGCTAAGTGTGGATTTTTGTCTTTAAAAGAATGAGGGAACTGTAGAAACATTCTCAGCTAGTGAATGATGCAATCAGATTCGTTACTTTGGTTACTAGCTACTTTTCCTGCAACATGGAGAATGAACTAGAAGGAACAAGCTAGGTTGGAGGCAAGACCACAGCTGGCAGGCTGCAGGTGAGAAGTTCCTTAACTACAGAAGGAACCCTTGGGATGGAAAGAAGCGTGGTCTGATGATGAAATGGAAGTGAAAAGAAAGGAGGAGGTGAGCCAAGAGTGTGTCTTGGATTTCTGGCTTGGATGAGTACGTGAATGGGCCACCATTCTACCATTTACTGTAGTTAGCTCTACTGAATGAGTCTGCCAGTTGAGACTCATTTGGGACATGCTAAGATTACCATCAAAATATAGGTGTCTACCAGGTAATTGCATATGTAGGTCTGGAGTTCAGGAAAGAGATTTCAATTCTAGCTATATAAGGTGGATTTAAAGTCCGCCTTATCCAGAAAGAGTCCCCAACAATAGAATTCCTGCGATGGTCTTCAGGCGCCGCTGAGCTCTCTAAAATTCTTGTGTAATTATGCATTCTCACATGTACATTAATATGGGAGTATTCATTATATGAAACAGATTCTCAAAGGGACCAATAACCCTCAAAGAACTATCTGTACAGACAATAAAAAAAGTCAACTGTGGAACTCTGAGCATTATCAATATTTAAAATGAAGAAAAATATGTTTGCACTATTTATCTCATGAGATTGTTTTGAAGATTAAATGATATAATGTATATAAATACATTTTATAAAGTGCAACAGAGTCTGTGTTAATAAATAGATATAAATAAATCATAGAAGAAAATTTAATAATATTCCATAATATTTTTTGTCTCCTAAGTAGTAAACACAGTTTAAAATAATTATACATTAATTTAATGATTTGTTTATGTGAAGCACATGGAATCACAGTAAAACATTTAGAAAATTTAAACAACTAGGTTACTAAACTTCTGTAATTAGCTAACAATTCCTGCCAGAACAAGTTAAAAATTATAATTCCCTAATTCTGGTGACAATAAAGCAATCATTTTTAGGAGAGGTGGAATGTAAATATACCATAATTTATTTAGAAAGACTGTTTCTAGAAAATGATAAAAAAATTATGATAAATCAAAATAATTTGTTTTAGAAAATTAAGGGAATTCGAATTAAAGACTCTGCCTATTATCATTCTAGAATAAGAATAATTTACTTCTTCAAGAGATTTTTTTTGGTTTAGCTTTTCCATAACAGTTTTTATTAGAATCTGTATTAAATATTCATAAATGAGGGCATAACTTCACTTTTTTTGCACATCAATTATTGGTGCTCTGCTGTTTAGATAATAAATGCTTACATGCATTAGAGGGAGTAGATCAAAATCTTTATTTTGTGTAATTATTATATAAAATTCTAGTCCATGCAGCCTTACTTCTGGATATCTTTTACAGAAACAAGGTAATTTTGGTTCACAAAAACGTGAATTAAATCACTGCAGTCAAGATGGTAGAAAATGTGCTGGGACGGGAAAAGTGTGATGAGTGAAGAGCAGAGCAGAAAAAGGTGTTTTGGGAATGTCCCCTTCAGAGCGATTAAAGGAACGGATTCTAAATAAATTGCCCTCTTGGAGATGTCACCCCGTTGCGTTACTAGACGCTGGCCTTGCAGTTGGGACTTAGATATGGAAGTCCCCATTTTTCTGCGGTAGCCTTACATTGCTTACAGAGCAATGGTTCCAATGGCAAACTGGCTTTTTCCTCCCCTGGAGGGGCCTCAGCTCTGGGCACCTTCCAGCATTGACAGGGACCCAGTCAAGACAGAGAGCCCTGAGGCTCCAGCGTCAGGGGCTTTGCAGAAAATCTGCCTCCGGCTCTGGGAAGCCATAATGAGCCCTTTGGCTGGTCACCTTTAGGGATCCACACTCATTCATTCCATCCCATGTTATAGGCTCATGAAATGTGCTGTGACAAAGACAACATCCGTACCTTTGAAATCCCCGTTTCCCAGTGAGGGGAAAAGCGTTACTGTGGGGTGGGCTGTGGGCTTTTTGATGTGTCCCTCCAGCTTGCCCACCTTATGTTGCATCCATCACAGTCCCTGTGGAGACAAGCCTTCACCCTCCCACCGCATGGCTAGGTGGTTGTAGTGCATTTGCTCAGTAAGGAAGCTGTGTTCTCAGCGGCTCATGATTTGGTCCTCATGCTGCCAATATGATAGATTCAATTTCTCCCAAATCCTGCAATCTGGACTGTTCACTAGTCACAGGTGGCAGCTCTAGGCCCAGTCCTGGAGTTTCAGGTACGAGGATATGAATTGACTGGCCTCAACCTACAACCTGACAAGAGTTAGGAAGTCACAACACCTCTCTGTCTGTTCTGACAGGTAAATAACACTGAATTTGCTCCTTGGAAGTGTAACGGTATTGAAAAAATAATCAAGTCGCATCACTAGCTGACAGTCAAGGGAGTCCAAGAATGTGATAAGGGTGTGAACTATCCATTCCAGCCTCCCAGACAAGAAGAATGGAGCACCTCGGAGTGAAAAGCTTCAACACGGTTTGCAGGTAGGAGGGGCAGTAAGACAGAAGACAGAAGGGGTGATGGGATGAGAGCATCAGCATCCAAGGAGGTGGGTGGAAACAGGGCTGTCAGATAAAACATGGACACTCTCTTAGTTACCAATTGCAGATATACATTGACCATTTTTTGTATAAGTATGTCCCCAATATTGCCTGGGACGTATTTACACCGAAATAATATCATTTCTTATGTATCTGAAATTTAAATTTAACTTGGAATCCTGTTTTTTTTTCTTTTTTAATTGGTAAGTCTGGCAACACTAGGTGGAAAGCCAAATAAAAGGTATTGTAGATCCTAAATTAGTCAGGACCATTCAGTTCAGAGAAATAGAAAATCATGCTAAACTACTTAAAGCAAAAAGAAAACTAAATGTTGTGTAAATGCATGGCCAATCAACTTTTTATTATATAATGGTGCAAATACAATTCATTTGGACAAGGAAAAGGCACTGGAACCTGAATATTTTAATGGAAAAATAAAACTTCACCCCTATGTTTCATCATGCACAATAATTAATTTGAAAGCGATCATATACCTAAATGTAAATGCTAAAGTGGCAAAGCAAACATAGAAGAGTATCTTTACAAGCTGAAGTAGGTAGAGATTTCTTAGGATACAAAAAAAGCACTGACATAAAAGAAAGTTTGATAAATTGGCATCTTGGATTGAGTTCCCTGAGGGCAGAGCCTGAGACGGGCAGTCTTGTGTGAGTCCTTTACTGAGTGCATTCATAGAAGTGACATCTGTAAGGGAGGAAGGGAAGTGGGATGGGGCAGAGGAGCAGCTCACAAAGAAGCAGGGTCAGGTCCAGCCCAGCCTCTGCCCAATGCCACAGGAAGCTCGGTGACACAAATGGCACCTCAGTGTTGTCCCACATGGAGGTCAGGGGACATATCAGCTAGTCATTTGTCTAGGCCACTCCAGAGGAGAGCATGGCATCTGAGTGATTTCTAGATGAGATGCTCCTGAGAAGACTCCCACCATAAGCCTTTAGCAACCAACTTTTAAGTTAGCTACGAATGGGTCTAGTACCATTAGACAGCATCAAAGTTAAAAACTTCCAATGATCAAAAGACATCATTAAAAAAATGAACGGTCACGTACTAGAAGAAAATTGTTGCATCTGACAAAGGGCTCACAGCCAGAACACATAAAAAATTCCCACAAATCTGCACAAACAACCCAAGTTTTAAAAATGGGCGAAGATCTTATACATTGAAAACCCTAAAGATTCCACAAGAAAACAGCTGTTCAAATTAATAAATGACTTCAGCAAAGTGGCAAGATACAGAGTAAACATGAAATTATCAGTTGCATTTCTATAGGTGACCAATGAATTATCTGAAAAGGAAATTATGAAAACTGTTCCATTTACAATAAGGCAAAAATAATTAAATATTTAGGATTTAACTTAAGCAAAGAGGTGAAAGACTTTTACAACAAAAACTACAAAACATTGCTTAAAAAATGAAAGAAGACATAAATAAATGGAAATACATCCCGTGTTTATGGGTTGGAAGACTTAATATTGTTAAGATGTCAATTCCTCAGTGACAGAATGGGACAGGAGCAGAAAATAGAAGCACATTAGTATGTAACTGCTTCAAAAGCAAGAGATGTTTTGGAGATTTTAGATAGATAGACAGAAAGATGATACATAGATGGATAGATAGTAAATCCTTATTATTTGCAGATTCTGTATTTGCCAGTTTGCCTACTTGCTAAAACTAATTTATGTGGAACCCCAAAAAGCAATACTTGTGGTGCTTCTTCAGTTGTTTTTAAAGTGGCAAACATTTTGAGTCACCTGATACCCGATTAGTTTCCTGCTGAGATTGACCGCAGGGATGCACTGTCTTCTTGTTTCAGCTGTCATACTATTGGATTGTCGGAAAAGTCATGACGCAGTTTTGCAATGAAAAACATAGAAAAAATATGTCATGACTTTTCTGACAACCCAATATAAACAAGTGTTCTTTTCACCATGTATCTCACTAGAGTTCAGATTTTTGTACCTTTGGTTGGTGATCTGAGTTTTTAAACTGCCCCCGAGCACATATATTGCTGAATTCTGGCTAGGGTTCTAATGTGCCAAAAAAAGTATACACATTTTAAGAAAGGAGAAAAGTGTATTAAAATTACACTGATGGCAACCACTTTGAGCATCTCTTACAATTGCAGAAGTCAAACGTGACTTGTATTCATCTTTTGTTATCGGTACATATTGAGTATTACAATTTTAATATAATTTTCCTTTCTTAAAATGTGTATACATTTTCTTGGCACTGTGTGTGTGTGTGTGTGTGTGTGTGTGTGTACAGTCTCTAGAAGAACTTTCCTTTTTTTCAGACAGCATCATAGCCCCTTTGTGTTACTCTCTAGTCCCTCTGCACTCTCAGGAACGTATAACCTTGCTGTTTATCAGGGCCTAGAATTTAATATAAGGATCTGGCTATACGGGTGCTGGGGTGATTAGAGTACACTAGGTTAAATAACCCCAAGATAATAACTGGGGGTGGAGGGGTAGGGAAGTGGCCATGGGTATCAGAACCTGGGAGCTCAGAGGGGGAGCTCTCCATGGTGCTCACGCTCAGACCTCAAAAGAGAGAACATGCTGAGCAGCTGAAACCTCTAACAGCATAAAGAGGTTGCTTCTATGAGAGGCAAATGAAGGTGGGGCAGAACACAACTGCACTGTTGGAGCAACAATGACAGAGACAGGAAGCAAAGGGCAAGACCCAGCCCGTCCTTCCTCCTCCAGCCTGGCCGTGTCTTGCTATCGCCCCCTATGGGCAGAGCCTATAACGGGGCCAACGTGGGCAGCTGGCAAAGCTGATGCGTGGGTTGTCTCCCCGGCAGTATCACAGAAGCTGGGAGGCAATATGTGCAGTATGTACACGACTGGCATTGCATTTCCTTCCCATCAGCCTCCAATCACAGATACCCAGGGGAACAATGATTCTAGTTTGAATTCACTCAAGAAACAAACTGGGGAAAGTAAGTTACCGTATTTCCCCATGTATAAGACGCTCCCATGTATAAGACACACCTTAATTTGGGAGCCCCAAATTTTTAAAAAATGTATTACATAAAATTATTGAACTCAAGTTTTATTCATCATAAAATTCATACAACTCCTCATCACTTGCGGGGAATGCAAGTAAAAAAATCTACAACCACTGTATAAGACACACCCAGTTTTTAGACTCTAAATTTTTCGAAAAAGGGTGTGTCTTATACATGGGGAAATACAGTATCTACTGTTTGCCCTGGGTATGTTTAGCACTGATGAAGGAAGGAAGGAAGGAAGGGAGGGAGTGAGGGAGGGAGGGAGGGAGAAGAAAGAAAGGCTAATACAGACAACATTTTAAGAAACAAAACAGTGTTGGCGGTGGTCTAATGATTACTCTTCTAGAGTCAGTGTAAAGTAGTATATTCATTCACTAAGAACCATAATTTATTCATTATGATATATATGATATTAGTTTATAGATAACTTAAAAATAAACAGAAAAAGATCACAGTATATCCATCTTTTGCTCTGTGTGTCTCATACCAGCCCTTGAACAGAAGCAATAGTTTTGACTGGAAACATAAGAAAAGTGAACAAGTACACATCATATCTCACAGAATTCTAGCCAGGGGTACACTCACTGAATTTTTTGAACACTGTTTCCTACATGTGAGCTCTCAATCTTTTTGTCAATGAAAAAGTGAACATTTCCTGTTAAGTAAAAATGTCTGCAAGAGCTGTTGTCCTGTAGACTGTACAAGCACACTAGGAAATGAGTGAAGAAATTTGTTGCTAAAGCATATGATCTTTATTAGTATTTCATCTCTGAGTAATTACAAGATTGATTAAGTTTTGTGAGTGAATGAGACACAGTCGGAGTCTGAAGTCAACAGATTTCATTTTCCAGCTCTACTGCTGACTTATCAGCTTTCACAGAGGAAATTTGCAAAATAATAATGAATACATCTCTGCACATCAGGGCCTTTGTGGTTGGGCTGCTGACTCTCCTCTTTCAAGTGTCCATAAAGATCACCTTTCACAGGGACTGCAATAGAATGGAGATGCAAATAACAAAGAGAAAATAACCTGACGGTGTCTTTTTACCCTGTGAATGGATTGCCTACTCCTACTTATCACAGTGCTGCGGAAGAGTAGGAACCAGAGATACAGCAGAAAGACAGAGAAGAAAACAGATCTGTCAGACTCTTTTCCAATGTTGAAGTATTTATTCATTTTTCCTCAAGTACTAAACTCAAAAGGAGAAAATATAATGACTTGTAACCCACCCTATATTCCACCCCACCATAAAAACTCATGAGGCTCCATCATCTCTCTCTCTCTCTCTCTCTCTCTCTCTCTCTCTCTCTCTCACACACACACACACACACACACACACACACACACAGAGGCAAATTATGTTGCACTGAAGGTTAGTCCCTGCCCTCTAGTTGAGTGTCTTCAATTCAACCCCAACACAGAGAGGTGTATTTTAGCCACAATTATGTTATATGATGATGTTGGTGGTGATGATGGTGATAATGATGATATTATTATTTAAAGCAGCTAATACTTAGTAAGCATTTACTAGGCTCTAGTTCTAAGGATCTTATGCATGTTTACTCATTTAATGTTTACAACTACCCTCTAATATTGATAATTATTTCTCACCATTTTATAAAAGAGACAACATAAGCACAGAGAGAGGAAGTAATTCACTCAATGCCACACAGCTAAGAATTGTGGAGCAAGGATTTAACTGCAGGCAATTTAACTCCAGAACATGGGTTCTTAACTAGTTTGTTATCAAATAACCCACTGAGGAGTTAAATCATCCATTTAAAAGCATCTGAGGAATTTTGAAATGTTGTTCCAAATTACATCACTTAAGCTCAGTGGGGCTGTACTGTCATACCAGAAAATGAATTTCAGAGAGCTGAGTCCTACCAGCCTCTGTCTAGATAATGTTTGGAAACATTTATTTCATAATGAAGTCATTATATCATGATGAGGTCAGGAGTTTTATCCCACAAAGAAGAAAATTTAAGGAAATGGGAGAATATGGCATAATCAATGGGGGAACCAGAGAAAATAAAGAACTTACTTGGGGATTGGGATCCCACTTTTATGAAGGAATAAAAACCACTGAGGAAAGTTATGATCTGTGGTTTTTTAACTAGAGGCATCACTGGGATAAGAAGTCTCCAAACTAAAGTAACACAATAGTCATCATATCCTGTTCTCACTAATTGGGAAATTGATGCTCAGACAAAGGAGGCAGACGCACGAAGGCAGGTAATGACCGAAAAAGTGAAGCCAAATTGAGAAGCCGCTTTCCGTTCTGCACTCTCCTTGGCTCTTCGAAGAAGAGCAGTGATGAAATTCTAGGGCATTAGAGTCACACAGTCCCAGGTCCTCACCCTGGCTCTGTCAGTGATTCTCTAATGTGACCTTAGCAAATTACTTCAACTGTGTGCAAGGATGATCTTTATACGGAGCTCATGCTACTGTTTGATGGTTAAATGGGTGAGATAATGCATATAAAGTGCTTAAGACAAAACCTGGCACAAGGAAAGGATTCAGTAACCTTGGCCAAAAGAATCCTGGGGTGATTCTTGAATGTTCTCCTTCATACCTTATTCAGGTACCTACAACATGCACTTGACCATCACCAGGTCCAAGCCACTGCATCCTGTGATTAGATTATTGCAATAATCCCCTAACTGGTCTCTCGCTTCTTCCCTGTCCCCTTCAGACAATTATCAGAACAGTCAGCAAATTCTGTTAAAATATTAGAACACATCATCACTCCACTGCTCAAGACACTCCAGGAGTTTTCCATCTACAAAGATGGAAACCATCCCTTTTTTGCTGGTTTCAGGTCCTACGATTCTCCTTGTGACCGGGAGTCTCTCCCTGACCAAACTCAAGCCAGGCTCCTCTGAGCCCTTTCTCCACTAGGTCTCAGTGTTGCCTATAAAGATCTGAATAAACATCAACATGGCTTCTAACAGTTCAAGGCCACAGCCCTAGGATGACCCTCAACCCTTTAAAGTGCCTGCCCGAGAAAACTCAGGGCTGCCAGGAGACCACTGTTTGGTCCCGCCGGCACCTGAGGAGAGGGCCTCCATCTCCCAGCCTGTGTGGGAGGGGCAGAGCCTAACTTGGACAAGCTCCACTGAGCAAACCCTTCCGCTTTTGTGATTTCTCACTTCCCTGACTCCCTAGCCCTCCTCACTCTCCCTATACTCCTCTATACTCCTTATTCACCCTTTAAAATGCCCCAGTCTCCTCTCTAAAAACTGAAGTTGAGTTCAGTTCCCACTGGACTCTTCTCCCTATTGCAGGAGGATGTTCCTAATGAAAAACTGTCCCTGTCACTTTAATTAGTGTCCCGTTTTGTTTGTCTTTGACACCCACTGCCTTCCAGTCACCCAGGGCACCCAGCACACTAAGAGCGAGCCCTGTCTTAGGCTGTCTGACCTGCTCTTCCCACTGGAAAGTTCTTCCCAGGCGCAGTCGCATGGCTCCTGCCTTCCCCTCCCTAAGGGCTCTGCTAGGATGTTAACCACTCAGGGACACCCTGCCGGACACCCCATCACTGCCTTTTCCCCCACTGGCTTGGCTTTTTTCTCCCTCACACCCACCACCATCGGGCACACCATATGGTTCTCGTTTATTTAGTGCTGGTTTATCTCCCCTCTCTAGACTGCAGGCTCCATGAGAATGCGCATGTGTTCACAGTGATATGTGCAGTGCTATGCAACAGCGCCTAGCACACAGTAGGCCCTTCATAAGTGTTTTTCAGGTAAAAAGAGTTAAAAAACATTAGCATTTATTATTTCTCAATCAACATTATTACTTTTAAATGGTAGTAAGTCATGAACTGGCCAGTGAAGCAATTCAGCCAAAATAGGATGATAAATCTGAAGTGAGGACAAGAATACAGAATGGGCAGTAAAGAGGAAGACATCCATATTTTGCCCCAAAATCCATTTAAATGAATGCCTGAGGGGGAATAAGTAAGAAAGAAGAAACTGTTGCTTCTAAAACTGGTCTCTGCATTACAAAAAAACGAACCCCACATAACAGTAACTACAATGGAAAACATTTCAAGACATATCAGAAAATAGTTTTCTGTTGTTACTTTCACTTTCCCCATGTTTTCTGAAGTAGCTATTCTGACAAACTGCTGTTTTGCTATGTTTACAAGGGGCGATTTTGCTCTCCCCTCAGTCTCTAAATAAAAGTTCCAGAAAAGTTCCATCACAATGACCTCAAGATGGATGAAAAAATTCTTCCAACTTGTTTAGGTCATGTCAGCAATGAACTAAATAGAGTGGGCCCCCCTTATCTATGGGGGATACATTCTAAAACCCTCCATGAATGCCTGAAACAAAAGATGCTACTGAACTCTGAATCTACTATATTTTTCCAATACATACATACCTATGATTAAGTTGAATTTATGAATTAGTCAATTTCACAGATAGAAGATTTCGTCATACTATAGATTTTAGCAACCTCAGCACACTTTTTTTTTATTTCCTTATTAAGTCAAGATCTTTCACCTTTTTGCTTAAAGGAAGCACATTATGGCTTCTCTTCGGCACATCCGAGTTGCCAGCATTACAGCTTTTGCACTTTGGGACCCTTGTGAAGTAAAATCAGGCTCACCTGAGCACAGCATTCTGATGCCAAGACAGTGGACTGATGACCGAGATGGCTAAGTGACTAACAGGGGGGCAGGAGTACAATGTGGATAGAAACACTGGTCAGAGGTGCATGTGACAGAACAGAACAGTGCTGGACTGTGCAAGATTTCATCACGCTACTCAGAAAGGCACTCAACTTAAAACTTACGAATTGTTTATTTCTGGCATTTTTCCATGTAATGTTTCCAGACCGCAGTTGACTGCGAGTAACAGACCTCAGAAAGTGAAGCTGTGGATGAGGAGTGACTAATGTAACTGTGTCACATTGCAGGGGTTTTTTATTATTTGTTTTATGTTAGTTATCCCACAGGACAGCTTAGCACAGGTCAACAACAATGGGGAGAAGGTAGAAGCATTCTGCAATGAAGTAACAGAGCATCAGGTCACACTGACACCAGGAGGGTGAAGGGGTAACTTGTAGAAACACGACTTCCTGTCACAAGGAAGGCATTTCCCTATGGACCTGGAGATGAAGTCAGGGACCAGCGTGACTGAAGATGAATCCAACAGCAGTTCTATTTACTTATTCAAATCTAACCCATTATAGAAGTTTCTATTTCTCAAAGAACTGAAATCACCTTGCTTGAAAACTCTCTCCAACCTGAGGGGTCAGTGGCACATCCCGTGCACACGCTCTACCGCTCTCACACCTGTGGGATGACACATCCGCCTGCCACCCCGGCCCATGTGCACCACACCACCGATTTACTGCATGGGGGGTGCTGTCAGGCATAATGGGGAGCCATCGGAATAATGACATCAGCTGTCAGGTGTAAATGAGACAGCCACCTGCCCTCATCCTGTAACACGGAAGTTGAGTCAACACAGTCCTTAGAAGCTTCAGGCTCTGTCCTGTCATATATCTCGGCCTCAGGGATGAGAGAGCTCCCCTTAACCTGACAGGGGGCACCTGACCTCTCACCTGTCTCCAAGGCCCCTGTGGAACAACTAGCTCTGAGTCTAAAAATTCCATATCAAGGAAGCCCCATCCCTTTGCGGTCTAGAAACCCAGTCCCTCCAAAAGCCAGCATAGCACCTTCGAGAGGGGAGGAAAAGCTACCTGTCTCCTCGGGTCAGGGTGGCTCACCTTCTCACACCAGGGCCTGGATTACTGTGGTTCTCTCGGCTTCTAGTCGAGACTGCACAGTATCTGTGTCCCTGCTCTCCACGTGACAAGCTATTTATAACTGCGGACACCAGACTTGCACAGAGCAGTGTGACACTCCCGAAACGTTGGACTGCTATTTTAGCAACCTCCTAAATGAAGAGAGCCAACAGACAGACTGTCTGTGCCAGGTAGGGGAGTGAAAGGGAGAGGAAGACTGTGATTTGGGCTTGTGTGTTTTCTTTTTTTACCTGGGATGTCTTGTAGAATCTTAACGGGACTCTCTTCCTCAGTGCGCTGCCCCCACCAACCCTCCCCCAGCTGTCTTGATTAGTGGCTCTGCGTATGCGGGTCAGATCTGGGGATTAATGACGGCTAATTTGCCCGAGGTTGGTGCAGCCCAGGCAGCAGACTCTGCAGGACCAGCTTTTGCTGCCATATGGGCGGAAGCAGCTGTTTCAATTACTTTCAGTGCCCAGATGTGTCAGACGAGCCACCAGTCCTCTGTGGGGTACATCAGCCACACGGTGGCTAATTGCTTCCATCGCTGTGCAAGCGTGGTGCTGAGTACTGTGAGAGGGGGTTTTGGGGACAGCCGAGTGCCAGCTGTCATCACAGCTCACAAGGCTGGCAAACGGAGAGGCTGGGACTAAGATTTCAGCCTCCACGGCTGGCCCACGGGATACCCGAGCTGACGGTGTCTTTGTCAGGTGTGCACCACACAAGGGTGGACCCAGGCAGGTAACAGGCCCCTGTTTGGTGTGCCTCCCTCCTCACAGGCCATAATGTGCCAGGAGCCAATGGGATGCCGGGCTGTGCTCCATGGACACCAAAGAAGTCAAAACTGCGTGATTTCAGTCAACGTGCCATTCAAGCCGGTCATTTGAATCTGAAACTCCAAGGCCTGTTTTCAAAGGTTAGCATCCCCTCCTGCCACCCTGACAGTGAGCAATGAATCAACGTGTGCATGACGGTTTCCTGTGTATCGGATTGAGGCGAGAGGAAGGGGAAAGAAAGGCCAGCTACCACCCACTCCCCTGCACCCTCCATGGTTCTTGGGAAAAGAAATCAGAAGAAACAAATGTCAGGCAAAGATGTTAGAACCATGAGGAGAAAACCTGGGAGACATGGGAGGCTGTTATCATCATAATAATATATCTATTTGGGAAAAGAATCAACATTTGTTTTGTGCTAATTCTATGGTAATCAGGGTGATTGTGCTGTAGTTAGCTACTGCTTGTTCCCATGGTGATCCCAAGCGGTCTGGGGTTATTACTGGCTGAGAATAACCCACAGAGCTCAGTTTAAAACTATTCACCAGAAGCGTGAGTCTTCATTGCCACATCCCAACCATGTTGGAGCCCAAAAAAAGTTTGCTGTCTCTCCGTTTTGTATTACGTGGCACCTTCTCCGCACTATGAAATGGCCTGTTCCCTCCTTCACATGGCTTCTCTTCCAAAACCCTGTGTTGCTGTAGGTCGACAGTGTAATGAACAGAACTAAGCATTTTTCAGATTGATCTATTGATGACTATAGATGAATGCGACTTAGCAAAAACATTTAGTGAAGGAATGAATCCATGTGTTTAGGAACCGTGTGGGGTGGCTGGGCCCGGGGCCTCTGAGCCAAAGATCTCAGGCACAATTAACCAGCGTTTAAACCAGCGTTTCCACACAGCCCTCTCTAAGTGATGTTTGTGTTGACTCTTCCTTCATTCTAGAACATGATTACTGATTCCCCTTCTCAAGCAGGACACACAAAGCAAGTCACAATATACGACTCTTGTTATTATTATTGGTGGTGGTGGTGGTGGGGGGGGGGTGCTCATGCTCCTGTGTGTTCAAGTCGATAATTATCAAGAATTACATTTCATAAGAAAAACATCAACAGGAGGAGGCTGAGGACAAAGGAGCACTGACCAACATATTTGTGATCATTGAGTATGAGCCAAATAGCATCAGCTTTTCCTAAAATCAGAAAGATATCTGCTGCTGCCTAACAAACGGCTGTCAAACTTAATGGCACGAAACCACAATGACTTCCTGTTTCTTGCGTTGGTCTGGACATTTGGCTCCCCACACCACTCAGTGACGCCTCAGGGGGTGGCAACGCAGCTGACACTGAGCATGGCTGTAAGGCCTCCTGGCAGGCCCCCTGCACCCACCTGGGCCTGGTACCTAACTTTCTGCAGCCCCTGCCTCCCTCTACATGGTACCTGTCTCCAGGGCCTCTCCACAGGCTGCTCTCCAGCAGGGGAGACCAGGAGTCCTTGTTGACAACTGAATTCAAAAAAAACAAAGCCAGAATCACCTAAACTTAAGAGCTAGGCCTGGGGCTGTACCACAGGTCATAGGGTCACACCAAGTCCGAGGGCTAGTCCAAGTTCAAGGTGGGCGGAGAGCACTCCAGCCCCTCACAGGAGGATGGTCTGCAGGACAGACAGGGGGTGGCAGGGGGACTGTGGGGCCTGTTTTAAAGACCCCCCCAGTGTGTGTGTTCAGGGTGAGGGTACACAGACGGGATGAAGAGAGTCTATCTGAAACAATAAATTGGATCCTCCTTGTATTAATTTCATGCAATGTTTTTAAAAAAGAAAGCAAAGCAAACCAAAAAAAAAATCTGTTAATTCATAGAATTATCCTCTGCTTTGTTAGAGCACATGAAATATTGAAACAATGAAAAACAGAGCTTTTCTTCTTTTGAAATCTCTTTGGAAGGCTGTCAAGTGGTATTGATTAGGATATTGCCCATGCCTTTTGTCTGCCTTTCTGAACGGTATGAATTGAAAAGCATAATTTGCTCTATAAGAGAGGCCCAGGACTGTCACTCCTAGGTGCCCAGAGGAAGGAATGCCTCCACATAGTCTCATTTGTGTCTGGGCTCAGTCTTAGCAGATTTGAGCATGTGTATCGACGCTTTGGTGGCTGCTTCTTCCTCAAGGCACGCCAACAGTCTCCTGGGAAAATGCTGCCTCCGCCTGGCTGTGGAGTAAGCCATGGCTTAGGAGCGACCCCATTATCACAGTCACATGCATCCAGGGTGGGGTGCAATTATTTAGGTGAGTATCCCTCTGAGAAACTGTGCCCTTCGCCACAGCAGGGGAGGCAAAATTGGTACTGTCACCAGGCTCTGGACTAATTCAACTTGAAACTTTGAAACAGACAGAATGGAAAAGTAACCGCTGTGCATATTAGTGGTGTGTAGCCAAGGCTACACGATAGAATCACCTGGGAAGCATGAAAACAAACAAACAAAAAGTCAATTGCTGGGGTCCCATCATCCCAGCCCAATTAAATTAGGAACTCTGGGGGGTGGGCACCCAGTGCTGACAATGTTTGAAAGCTCTTCAGGTGAAATTAGAGGAAAGAATAATCAGCTTGTCCATCGTTTTCACTTTCGATAAAATAAAATTTTGTATTCAATAGATGGGTGTTCAAATGTCAGCACTCTTACTATTCATATAATAGATCACATTTATTGATTAATGACTCTGTGCAAGACACTTTCTTTAGATATATTGCTACAATTTAATCAGTATCTCTATGAATTAACTACTGGGGTCATTCCCATTTTCTAGATGAGGAAACCATGGCCATGAAAGGTTAGGTAACCTGTCAGTCACCAGAGAAGCAGTGATGCCAGATGTAGACACAGTGTTTACTCCACAGTGTACACTTATGTTTAAACTTTTTATTTTGAGAAAATTGAATATTGGCATGCAGTTATGCAGAAATAATAGAGATCACCTGTACTCTCCACCCACTTTTCCACTTTTCCATATTATGTCAGATCTTAAGTAGTATAGTAAAATATTCATAACCAAGAAATTGATACAATTCAACATCAGTAAAACCAACTGGCTATCTTCAGATGACACGTTTTACATACCCTCCTTTTTGTGTGTGTGTTAGTTTGTTGCACTATTATCACATGTACAAATATAGGAGACCACAATCAAGATACAGAATGGTTCTATCACAAAGGTCCCTTTATGCTGGCTTTTCCAGTGAATCTCCTGCCCCTCTCTCCGTGTTCCCTGACAACCACAGCCACTAAGCTCTTCTCTGTATCTCTGGGGTTTTTTTTTCCAATTCTAAAATGTTATACAAAGGGAATTATGCAGTAATGTAACCTTTTGGCACTGGTTGTCTTCACTCGGTACAGTTCCCTTGTGATTCATCCAAGTTGTCACATGTATCAATTGTTCCTTTTTATCGCTCAGTACTATTCCACCATCTGGATGCGCCAGTTTGTTGAACCACTTACATTGAAGAACATTTGAGCTGTTTCCAGGCTGGGGTGGTTGTGAATAAAGCTGCTATTAATATTAACGCACAGGCTTTTGTGTGACATGAGATTTCACTTCTCTGGGATAAATGCCCAAAGTGCAATTGCTAAGTCATATGGTGAACACATGTTTCCACATGGGACTGACAAACTCTTTGCCAGAATGATCGTACCATTTAATATTCTCACCAGCAATGTGTGAGTGATGCTGTTTTCTCCACGTCTTCACCAGCATTCAGTGTTATCATTTATGTTTAAATTTAGTCATTCTGATAGGTGCGTGGTATCATCTTACCTTAATTTGGATTTGCATTTTCCTAATACTAACTGTGTTAACCATCTTTTGCCAAGCTTATTTGAATGAATTGTCTTCAATGAATTGTCTGCTCATGTCTTTAGTGGATTTTCTAATTGGATTTTTTTTTTTAGTAGTTGACTTTTGCGTTCTTTATATATGCTCAATATAAATCCTTTGTTGGATATGTGATTTGGAAATACTTTCTCCCAGTCTGTAGTTTGTCTTTCCTTCTTTTTCACAGGGCAGACATTTTTAATTCTGATGAGTCCAATTTACCCACATCTCCTTTTATGAGTCCTGCTGTTGGTGTGTGTCACTGCTCAGCATAAACTTTAAGGTGTGACTTTGCTCAGACTACTCAAATAAATTCTCTAGGTTTCAGATCCTTGATCTGCAGATTTTGGATAAGAGGATCTAGGTTATAGGTGAGAGTGAGGTTCAATTAAATAATTATACATAAAGTGCATGGTATGGTGCTTGGGACATTAGTTGCTATGAGTAAATGGCAGCTGTTGTTAGAAAGATTATTCTGGGACAGAACATGCTAGAGAATGTCTTCCCCTCATCCTATCCACATCATAGTCTCATTCATCGTATTTGTAACATGCTTTTCAATTCATCCAGCTCCTTCATTCATTGATTTGAGCCTCAGAACAACCCTAAATAATTTTTCTTATTATCTAGATGAGGACATGGAGGCACCGAGTGCTTAAGGCACTTGCTCATGTTCGCTCCAATCCTTGGTCTCAGATGCATGGTGCATACCTGGTTCCCATGACCCAGAGATGACACTGGCATCACAGCGCACATTCTCTCCTTTGAGCCCCTTTGGAACTGAATAATTAACTGCATTTAACAGAGAATATTGTCAATTCCAAAGGCCAAGTGATGGGATATGACCTTTCTCTCTAACTCTACCTCTGGCCCAAATGAACACCACGAAACCAACTAATCCTGTGTTTACCATCTGACAACTCCCACCTCTAGGAGAAATTGCCTGATTTCTTTTTAAATCTTTTTTTTTTTTTTTAAGTTCTAGGCAAAGACTCTGTTGACCTGACTTATCTGTGCAGCTTTATTCAGGAGCTTTCCCCGGGATCAATTGACTACGGCTAGAAGAGCACTGCCCTGCATACGTGTCTACAACACATGTCAGTAGGTCAGGGGATTTGAAGACCCACAAGGAGAGGGATAATGGACCTGGAAAAGGTGAGACTGTAAAGAAATTAACTAATTAATCAGTTAAGTTAAAACATTTCTACTTCCCTATAGAGATGGGTCTTTCTTCCCATATATATCATTTACAAGGTCCTGGGCTGCTCTAACATGACTTTGACACGATATGTAAGAGTGTTTCCCTTCTTTTCAAGCACTGGACCACTTCTGTTACTATCATGTAGACCACAAATGCATTGATCTCCAGTCCTCCCAAATAGGAACCATCTAAAGGCAAAAGAGTTAGTTTGTCCCCAGGCAATTTCAGAGGCTCCACCTTTCCTCTCAGAAGTATTTCTATTCTGTGTACAGCTTAGTAACAGTCCATCTACATCTAGCCTTTTATGCATCAGCAACGTATCATCTAAATTTTAAATTAAGCTCAGAACATTTGATATACAATGGTAAAGGAAAAACAGAAACAACTTCAGCAAAACTCTCATTTAAAAAAGAAAAGAAAAAAGTAGAAGCAGCAAACGGTGCTCACGATTATACTGTATGGTATTTCTTTCCATTCAGGAATGAAAAGAGAAAAATGGTGTTTGAAAAAGCCTTTGGGTATCCATTAGTTGATGTACGTTCTTGATAATGAAGTAAATGCTCTCCTCAGCCAATCTGGCTTCCCACCCTTTGCCCACTGTGGTACTTTCTTCATTAAATATCTCTCATAGGCAGACACCAAAATGAGAATAGGGACAGTTGTCCTGCAAGGTGTGTCCTCTCTTAGCACTGCATTTACAGTTAGTGTGAGTGCCTGGGTCTAGGATAGACTTAAGGAATGGTTTAAAGTGGCACCCCAAGACTACCAGCATCCGAATCCATGCAGGCTAAAATTTATAAAAATGTAGATTATAGGGTCTTAACCCAGGCCTATGAAATTTTTAGGCATGGTACTTAGCAATTCACGTTTTAATGTGATCCCTGGTTAATTCCGTAAAATCTGAATGCTGCGGCTATTGGGGTTCATCAGTCCAAGTTCTTGTGATTAAATCTTAATCATTTCCATATCTATGTGAAACTGCTCTAAGTTTGCCAATAATCAACTATATAAACACATACATGGCCGAGCCATGCCTTTGAATCCAGATTTGCACTTCAGTTTCTTTGTCCCAGATTTAGAGACTCTGCTTCAGGGTACCACTGAGAAAAAGCACCACAGGCTACCCTATGGAGATCTGGTCCAGTCTAACAAGAGTCTGAAGAGTCCACAGGAGTCAGGAAGTTTATGGGACTCGGCACTTGTGTGAGGGATGGTGAGTGCCATTTTCTGTGATTCTTCTGGAATATCCCTCTTCAAAATGAAGGATTCCCAGATTCCACATCTGTGCTCTAACATGAGGGTAGGACAAAAAATTATCGATCTGCTACAAAGACCATGAACTACACACAGGAAGTGCTTTCCTCCATTCAAATATCATGGGTGTTTTTGTTTGTTTTGTTTTGTTTTTTTTAAAGATTTTTATTGGGGAATTGGGGGAAGGGGAACAGACAAGTTGCTGTCTTTTTGTTCTTCAGTCTAGTTGTGGAGGACGTTGCTTCACTGGCCCAAGTTGGCACCATCATTGTGCTCTTCCCGGGCGAGGCACATCAGTCGCCGGCTTCTGGACTGCCGCTAACACTGGCTGCTGGCTACACACAGTAGCCCATGGCAACCCACTGCAGCAGGGGCTGCAGCCTACGCCGTCACTGGCGACTCACGGCAGCCCAGCTCCAGGTTGAGCTGTTGTTCAGCATCTTAGCTATAGAGGGCAGTGTCACTGGCCCTCATATGTGGGATCCGAACCAGGGCCCTCTGGCATCCCAAGCCAGTTCTTAACCAATGCGCCACTCAGCCGGCCCTCATGTTTTGATAACAAAAAAACGTCTAATACTTGCAAGTAATGCTGACAAATAAAAGGGATGGAGTGGTCTTTATGATTGAGTTAGGGAATCATCTAACAATCAGCTGAGGATCATCTGGCCATTGGCTGTTGATTAGGGTCTGGATCTCTTGTAGTAAAGACTGATATTGATTTGGACAGAGCTGATAAACTGGAAATAATTTTTGTTCAATTGCAACACAAATGATTGTTCAGTGGTAAGACAAATGGTTTCTGCCTTGCAACGGTAACAATACCTTCTGTTCATTAAAAAGATGACCATAAAGGTTATTACTCCGTAGGATACCAACCATGGTTATCTGCCTTAGCAATGCTATGTCCTATATTTTTTTTCCATTCACTAACTACATATGTCTCATTTTCTCGTGTCCTTCTCTGAAGGTAAGACACTTTGACCATGATCACAATGTATTTGAATGAAAACTACTGACATCAGCCTTGCTCTTCACTATTTGCTTTCAAATAAGCCCGTTTTTCTGGAGTTTTTTTGCAGGACTTTCTTAGATGCCAGGAGTAGCTAGCATACTCAGTATCTCCACATTTTTATACCAAGTTGCCTAAAGCTACAGACTCTGTGGGCATATGGTCTGAGTCCCAAGGGACTACGGGCAATAGTTGAACCAACTGCTTAGCTATAGTGTAATGAAGACAAAGCTAACTCCCCAGCATGAAACAGAAGGATTCTTACTGCATCCCAGCCCACCTGACCTTAGCAAATTTCATGAGACACTCTGTCATTTAACCTGTGCCACTTTGGTCTTAGACGGGACTCTAATGCTTATCATTGAGAGAAACCCAACTACAGCCATATTAAGAAACTGGCTCATGAAAATCAAATGTTGACTCTACCAACAGTGGGTCATGGCTTAATTTTTGGAACAATTAGGAAGAGACACTGGTAATAACCACTGTTTCTCTCTCTCTCTCTCTCTCTCTCACACACACACACACACACACACACACACACACACACACCTCTGTTCCTCTGGCATGTCACCATCTTCTCACTTTCTGTAGACAAGCTTTCTCCATAAGGTGGCTGCCAGCAGTGGCCACTTTTTATAAGTCTTATAATTCCTCCCATCAGAGAAGGATGACCTCTCCCTTAAAGTTCCAGTTTCAAAAACAAAGAAAGAAAACCAGAGGAGGACTATATTTGGCCTGGGTCAGGCTCCCACCCCTGTCTAAATCGAATGTGACAAAGGTCATGAAGTCACACATGCAAACACCAGCTCTCAGTAACCTCCTAGCTGGAATGTGGGGTCAGTCACTCTTAGGAAAGCCACAGGCAGAGCGGAGAAAACAAGAGGCGTCCACTGCAGGAGGTGTCCCTGAGAAGAGGGGTCACCCAGGGTCTGGGAGATTGAAGAAGCTGAGGGGATTCAGCCAGGGGTGGGGGTGGGGGGTCAAGCTCCATGAGGGGAACAAGGGCTCTGCAATGAGGAGTTTGAGGTCCCAGCCTCAGCTTTCCCACAGCTCGGGGCACGCGAGGCAGCTGCTTCTCTGAACCTTCCTTTCTGCGTCTGGAAGTGTCACTAACGATCTCTCCCAGGCAGTGCTCCTGACAGAATTCAGGAGACAATTCAGGTAACACATCAAGCATGTGCCTCACATGGCTTGTGTTCACTAAATAGAAGAGGTTATTTCATCTAGAAAAGAAGAAGCTTAGGGAGGGAGGCATGACAACTACCTTTACATTTTTAAAAGCCTGTCATAGGAACACGGGCTTCCGCTCCTGTGTACTCTGGAGTGTAGCGCTCTGTCAAGAAGTTACAAGACAGTGAGTTTTACTCAAAAAAAAAAAAAAAAGCAGAAGAGGAAGAAAAAAAGAAAAAAGAAAGAAAGAACAGGTTGAAAGCATAAATGGGACTGGGGAGAGCTGAGTCAATTTCTTCAAAGATTTTTTTCAAGCAAACCTTGGCTGTCTCCATCCCAGGGACAACGTGAGGAATTTGTGAGTCATTTGAAGGTGTCACCTTAGAGGGCATGCCTTGCATCTCTGCAGGGCCGTACTTCTGTCGCCAGGGAGTGAAGGGCATTGTAGCCCCAAAGCCTGAGGGGACGCCTCCAAATCCTGGCAACGCAGGGCACCCACATGTGTCCCCATCCAATCCACACACACCCTGCCAAGGGAAGTCTAGTAACCACCTCTGCCGCTCAGGGCTGTTTTTAAGTTATAATTTATATCTCTGTTGTGTCCAGAGAGTCACAGTCTACCTTACAAGCTAAAATGAAGGTGCACTGTTTAGAAACAAATCGGCCACATTCTTCCCTGCCCAAGATCAGTCCTCATCCCAAGGCATTATAGGTTTCATTCAAACTCCCATCTCCCAGGTTATTAGTAATATTAGGCACCTTTTGTAATGTGCGTTAATGAAAAGGATTTCCCGGAAAACTAGGTAGGTGTGCATTTCCTCCAGAGGTCTGGGGTGAGGAGTGAAAGTGTGCAGGGAACTGGAAGCAGAGTGTGGTGACAGGCTCAGAGGCCAGGGGCCTGGAACGTGCTGAGAGGGGGACCCTGGCAATGCCTGCCCTTCCAGGGGAACCTAATCACATGCCCTTTTCCAGCTTTCTTCTACTAGATCCAGTGTTTGGAGCTAATCAGCTCACCCCTAGCATATTTTCCTTGACCTCCAACCTGCTTTCTCAGTGATCCTTACTTGGGGGGTGGAGGGGAGTCAGCAGAAAGCACAGGGGACCTCAGCATCCCATCTGGGTTCTCTTGCAGTTGGGAGTGTAGAATATGATGGGGACTACACCCCACTTTTAGGAACACGTATCAATGCCAGCATCCCACGATGACACTTTAGGACTCCGTAATACTGCACGTAATCCTCATGTGCAGTCACTCCTGGCTGCCTAGTTCCTGTGTTGCTATGGCCAGAGGGAACAATTGTGTGTGTGCATGTGTTTCTTTTTTGTAAAGAACAACTAAAAGGTATAGTATTTCTTTTCTTCTTTTTTTTTTTTTAGCTGAGCCATCCTGCCACCTGTTGGCAGCTCAGCGGCAGCTCAGCTCGGGCCAGGAATCGAACTGCTGTTGCTCAGAGCTCAAACTCTTGAGCGAGCTCTTAACCAACTGAGCCACTCGGCCGGCCCAAGGTATAGTATTTCTAAGGTCTTCCAGTTCCGAATGAGTTTATTCTTTGTGAGCTCATCCTACAATTTTCTAGCTTTTGCCTCTAGCTCACTGACCAGTGGTCAGGTGACAGAACTGCTGTGTATCTTGATTAAGGTGGTGGTCACACCAATCTACATGGATAATAAAATTGCAGTGAACTAAGGGTCAGCCGAGTGGCTCAGTTGATTAAAAGCTCGCTCAAGGGTTTGAGCTCTGAGCAACAGGGGTTCGAGTCCAGCCCAAGCTGAGCTGCTGCTGAGCTGCCAACAGGTGGCAAGAAGATGGCTCAGCTAAAAAAAAAAAAATTGCAGTGAACTAAACACACACACACACACACACACACACAGACACACACACACGGTGAGTGCCTGTGAAACTGGGGAAATCTATCGGTAGGTTATAACGAAGTCCATAACCTGGTTGCCCTATTGTACTGTACTTATGCCAGACATTACCAGGGGGAAAACTGGGTGCAGGGTATATCGGATGTCTCTGTATTTTTGCTGATACCCACACGTGAATCTACAAATTATTTTTAGAGTAAAACATTTACAATGCATCAAGATATGAGTACTGGCGGTGCGTGAGCCGGCAGGTGCTTCACAAGTATATTGACAATGTCCAGGCCTGCCACCTGGCTATCTTCCTCCTCAGACCCAAACCCCCCCTCGTGGAGAATCGGTGTGTTCTGTTCACCCCGCCTGGGATCCCTCTTCCAAAGTCCAATGCCCCATGAGTCTCCCGCAGGAACTTCTCGAGGTGCTGAGAGAAACGACAGGGGCAAATAGTTCAGTGTCAGTATTTGAGCTTTGGTCACCCATTTTAGACTTCCTGCCGGGAAGAGGGGGACCCTGTGGCATATCACAGGGTATCGCTGTTATCAAAACTGTTCTATCAATGTCGATTTTGGAAAGGAAAAGTTCCTGAGTATGTATTCTCTCTCCCAGAATGTTCCTTACCCCTCCCACACTCGCCTCTCCTTCCCAGCAGCCCTCAAGAGCGTAAGGGATGCACAGACAGCATTAAGGCAAACACACATTCTCTTGTTCTACATGCGGCCATGAGAGCAGTGGCATGGCTTATGCCAGACACAGAGGGCCTCAGGAAACCAAGTGGGATGGCTCTCAGACTATAATGATCATCATCATAATTTGGGATTGCTCAGAATAGCTGCCAGCTTCCCAGCTGAAAAGCAAGCCAAAGCTCTATAACACCAGTTCAGACTTCCAACAGCTCCTCTAGACCTGAACAAAGGGGGTTTGTTCTGCCACTCTCCAAACTGACAACCAAAAAGCTGCATTTACCTGGCTGCCATCATCCAGTATGATCACGGCCCCAGGCCCTCTGAACTATTTGCCAAAGCCCCATCTGAGGTTAGGCCTTTTCTGGGCAAGGTTCCTGCCTTGTTTCTGACCTCCCTTCAATTTTCCAAAGGTTATCTCTCCGGCAAGGCCCTGGATGGCTTCACAACTTAAGAGTCTGGGCCGATTTAACCCCATTCCAAGAGAGGTACCTGTTCTTCCTCCCTTGCCTGTTCTTGTCCCTTGCCCTTGTCCCAGGAGTACTTTTTTCCTTATATGATTAGCAATGGGAACAGCCATTCCCTTTAAAGTAAGCACGGCCCCTACAAGTTGTCCTAAAGTCTGTTAGGTCATTGAGCCATGGTGCTGTGTTTGCCGACTTTCAGGATCAAAATCATTTCAACAGGTAGATGGGGTGATGTGAGCAAAATTGCAGGTAAGGAGAGCTGCTTGGCTCAGATACATGAATGTGTACACAGGACTGCAAAGAGATGAAACTTCCCAAAGGCAGTTTGGGGGCACAGTTGGAGGATTTTGAATGCCATGCTGAGGAGCTGGGGCCTTTAGCTCTCCTGGAAAATATGCAAAAGAAAAACTGGGCAGTTGTGAAGAGCCCCCTGCCTTATGATGCTGCCATTGCCAGAGCCCAGCTGGCAGAACCAGTACCTTTTAATCAGTATAGATAAATGGGCCTCAATCATGTCTGTGTTTCTTGATTTAGATATACGTGAGCCTGACTGTTAGAAAACAATGTGGCCTTGAGGAGAAGCTTACACCAAGGACGGAATGACAAGTAGGGGGAACTCATGCTCCAAGAGTAGGGATATGATTTAACAAAAAAACCTGTCAAGCTTCCTGAAAACCAGGTGGTAAAGGGAGATTGTCAGTAAAAAGGATTCAGATGACAGGAGAACCCTTTCTAGTGTTGGTGCCTGGGGATGGGGAGGGACTGGCTTTGCTGGCGAGTGAGAGCTTTGACCATATGGGGCCATCGCTCCCAGGGTCTCCAGACAGCTCATATAATGTCATTCTCATCAGTACAGGTTGTTAATCAAATGTTTGATGGAATTTTATTTTAAATGTCTTTAGAAAATGTCTCAGATAAATAAACTTACAAACTACGGGAGGGGAATCCACCTTGTTAGGCCATGGGTGGCTGAGGTGGATTTGGCAATTGCAGACACCTTGCTGTCATCGCAAGGGGCACAGTGTCACTGTGATGGTAAACCAAATGACACAGGTGAGGGGACTTTATCAACAGAACCCTCTGTAGAATAACGTGGATTAGAGTTCAATCATACATTTGTTTATTTGTTGGAACAAAATATATTCAGTGCCTCTCCTGTGCTATACGCCCTGGAGCTACTTCAACAAACAGAACAAACGCCATCTCTGCACACACTGAGCTTCCGGCCTCGGATGAGAAGGAGCAGAGGACATGTCAACAAGCAGTGACAGTCAAGTGAGTGTCACAACAAGAGGACAACATCCCAAAGGATCGCACAGCGGCACCTGCACAAGGCAGGGTTTTCAGGGGAAGCAGCATCTAAACTTGAAACTGAGGTTAGCCTGGTAGGCAGAGTCCACAAGACAGAACAGGGGTCCAGAGAATGGAAGGAGGTGTCAGTGCCCAGTGCATTTCAGCAGGGAAAGCCGGGGTGGGCAAAGGAAGGGAGAAGGGGGTGGAGGAGACGTGAGGACAAATCAGACGGGCATTGGGGAGTCATGGTGAGACAGGAATGAGGTTTGGGCTCTTTCCCTTTATTTGACATGCTTTTGGGGCAGAAACTCTTGCATATTACACGTGGCGTTATTCTTTGCTCTATAATGAATAAATTATAAAGGGCATTTTTGTGTCTCTCGTGAGCTTACATTGCTTAAATTTTTTAGTCCTTAGTATGCACAAGTGAATTTCCCTGTGTCTGTGGTAGGTCCCAAAAAGTACTTCACTGCGTTTTCTTGAAATTGACTCTTCTCTGAAAAGGTAAAATATGTGCCCACGGGATTCCTAGAGCTTGGCCTACCATTTCCTTTTCTTATTTTAAATTTTTGATTCACTTAGTTCTAAAATGCTGTTTCATGAAATCATGTGTTCACTGATGAAAGCTGAATTGTGATGCCAATGGGCTATGTGATTAGATACTGTGCACTATAATAAAATGCATATTTACACTAGTATAATAAAATTATAGATTACTAATATTTTTAGGTCAATTGTGTTTTTCCCACTTCGAATGCAACAGAGGAGTTCCTCAGACTGTGGAACTTTGAAACTTGGCCACTCCATGGCCTCAGAGACAGTGTAGTGTGGTGAAGAGTTTAAAGCACGAACACTGACACAAGTTTGGATTCTGCCTTTGCTGTGTGGTGCTAGACCAGATGCGTACCCTCTCTGTTCTCCAGGGTTCTCAGGGAGAAAACAGTAGCATCTCCTGGGTTACTGTAAGAATCACATGAGACAATGATGTCAAGTCATCCAAAGACAGCCCGGAAGGGAGTAAACGCTCAAGGTGTGTTGATTATTGATACTTTTTATTAATGATTATTTCTTGACCATGCTTACATAGCCTTATACTAGAGGATAACATTTTTCTAATGAGCAAATTTCTGGTGATTAAAGCTTAACACGTTGAACAGCCAAACATACCCATTTTTTAATATTTTGGGATGGAACTCTTGCTAACTGAAAAATCCATTTATTAACACATGTCAAAATAACTGCAATTGCCTCTAGGAATCATAAAACCATTATATTGAATATCAATTTATCATTAAGCTTCAACAGTAGTATCCTCAGGAAACAACAGTTTACCTTTACACTATATGGCCCTAAAAAAGTCCTTTTCTCTAATTGTCACGTTTCTAAAATGTTATTGCTGTTTTTTCTTTCTTTTGTTTTGTTATTTTAAATCTCTTACTGCCAGAATATCAGCTGGTGATCCATGTGGCTGTGGGTTTCTGTGCCTTCACTCACCCCACAAAAACTTCTATTTTGATTGTTACTACACTGTGAATTAGAAAACCAGGGACATAAGCT
Organism: Hipposideros armiger; assembly: GCF_001890085.2. Lineage (NCBI taxonomy): Eukaryota > Metazoa > Chordata > Mammalia > Chiroptera > Hipposideridae > Hipposideros > Hipposideros armiger. The sequence continues at coordinate 3,237,506 of NW_017731385.1, forward strand.
TGCTGTGTATTGGAAGTATAATGAGGATTTCAAGGAAAACCTTTGCAATGAGTCAGGTCTATGGCTTTTGTGCTCCAATTTTTATGGCTCCTACTCCCGTCCCCCCAAATTCCCACCAGTACAATTTCTCTTTTAAAGGATTTCAAAGTGGAAGAACGTGTTTCACTTATAATTAAAGAACAGCCGGCCCTCTTTCACTCTAAGGAAAGTCTAAGACTTCGCGTGCTCAGAAAAATAATGACAATCAGCGTCATCCGCTTACCCCATATGAATCTAACATGGACTTTAGGACTTGGAGATGTCTACAATGTTTACGCTAAATTTTGAAGTCTCACTTAGAAGTGGAATAGCCATTTCCGTATGATGACTTATGTAAGTGCATTCATAAAAAGGAAGCCATTTTGCCTGTTTTGTCAGAAACCAAATACTACATTTGCACACACAAATGTAACACCAAAAACATTCTCCTAAGTTTTTCTTCCGTCTGTCTGCTGAAGTATGTGGGCTCCATTTGAGTCTTCAAAGTGAGAGATCAGAGGTAACATTAATGTACATAACCGTCCCCATCTCCAAGAAAAGACCTGTCTTTCTAAAAGAGTGATTTTTATGGCCAGTTTGATAAGGCACAAGGAGGTCACTCAGCGGAGTGTTGCTGGTGACTCCAGGTCGTCCGTTTTGCTGTCTGCCCAAATGGCCGGTCACTTGATGTCACGTCGGCTTGCACCTGTCCTAATAGCGACAGCCGGCGGACAATGTGTTTTAAATGGGTTACTTGTTCCTAGGGCTGGTCTAATAGCAATAACCGCAGAAGTAATAAATTGCCAAGTTGGGTGTTTAAAGGTTTGGTGTAGAGGTCACACTTTCATGTTAACTCCACTGATTAAAAAGGGAGGCTGCTCAAACACTGTTTCTGCTTTCAGAATCTGAAAAGACAATTAAGTCCATGGAGGGATCGCCAAAATTCCAGAAGAGAGCTGGAGTCATGGGGTACTGTTTCAGCTACTAGCACTTTCTTGTAACAACAACCAAAGAAACCCTCAATTCAAATAAAATTTAGCTAAATAAGCCTTGAGGAGGGAGTTAGAGAGGTAAAGAAATAGAGCCAAAAGCCCAGGTCAGAAGTATGAGGGAGAGTCTTAAAGGACTGGGCAGGAAGTGAGGTCTGGGCAGATAGTGGGCTCAGAGACCACGGGTCAGACTGAGGTCAGAGTGATTCAATTATTCACTTCATTCATTCACTTGTTCACGGCGCATCTATCGTGAGTGAGACACTGTGCGCTGTGTTGAAGAAACTGAGACATATAATATCAGTCTTTGCTCTGAAGAGATAGATACAGTATACTAGGCCGATAGATAAATTAGAAAAGAAGAAAACGAGACGGGAAATGGAGAGGACCATTGGAGGACCAGAGGCCAAGCCAGTGAGACCCAGGGGCCACAGGTATTGCAGAGGCTAAGCAAAAAACGTGAGTAAAAGTGGAGATTTTTGATGAATCTAACACCAAGGCAAGGATAAGTGATGGAAAATATCTGTAAGCTCTGGAAGGAAAAATTAAATAAAAAATTATTTTTAAAAATGTTGGCTTATATATGGCCGTTCGTTTATACCAGGCACTAAGAAGTTACAAATAGAAGCGCAATGAATCTCGCCGGCACCTGGTCACCGTGTGTACCCGCTAACCATCTGGCTACCCTGAAGGAAGGCAGCCCTCTCAGTGTCTGCGTCCTGGTACCTCACCTGGGCCTGGTGGAACCAGCATCGGTCTGCTGTATGGACCCTGCATAGCACCTGACGCCAGCATCAACTTCAGGGGCCTAAGCACACGTCGGCTTAGAGAGTCAGCCCCACACAGACTGTCCTGTTTTCTGTTTGAGCAGAAGCCAATCTCAGCCCCTGCTGACCCAAAGCCTACAAGTCAAATCAAAAACAGGAGTAACTGGAAAGTGCAGGGTCCGCTTCCACGTGAGCTCCTGAGTTCGTTATCCTCCCCAGTTGCAAGGTTTAGAGCAGTCTACTCAGGCTTCTGCGTCCATTTAATAGATTCATCCTATAACTCCCAGTGCCGGCCGCTGTTCTCCACGCTGAAACTACAGCAGAAAACTAGCACACAGGGCCTTTGAATGCTAATCAAGTGAGCAAGTTAATTACAGATTGTCACTAGTGTTATTAAGACAAGTTGGGACATAGAGTAATGGGGGGGGGGCAATTCAGGTCTCCCTGAGAATATGGCATTTGGGCAAAGACTTGAAGATTAAGAAGGATCCAGCCATTCAGCAGAGCTGGGGAGGGAAGGGAATTCCTCGCAGAGGGAAGGGCGGGTGTAACGGCCCCTAAGTGGGAAAGGCTCCGCCATGTTCACAGAACAGATGGAACAAGGGGCAGCAACATGGGGTGTGGGCGAGGGGCAGAAAGGGCCAGACCTAGTGTCCAGGCAGAGAGCTTAGAGACTGTTCTAAAATAAATGAGAAACCTTGGGAGGTTTCAGAGCAGGGGATCATTGATGTTTGAAAAAACGTGTCCTAAATTCTATGTGGAAGATGGATTGGAGAGCACCACAGAGTCTAGGAAGGAAGAGGACAGAGGAAGCAGAGATGAGAAACTCATGGGTACTATCAATGCAGATAAAAATTGGCAGTGCATCGTAGTTGGCTGAAAAGGGGGGGGAAAGGAGGACTCTGGGATGGTGCCTACAGTGCTGTTTTGAGCAATAAACAGAGTGGAAATGGCACCATGTGTTAAGATGGGGAATACTAAGGAAAGACAAGGAGTGAGGGAGTAAGTCGAAACTTAAAACTTTGACAACCAATAAATAAGGTATTTCACCTAATGGAAAACTGACTCCCAAGTCAGGGCTTGCTCTGCTCAAAGTTTAATATGAAGTTGATTCTAGTCATCAATAAATACGATACAGTGAGTTAGATATTTGATAAGATGACAAAAAATATATTTTAATAAAAAACCCTCTAAATATCCTGAAGTCAGGCATAGTGACTGATTCATACTAGATGTTCAGTAAATCTTTGTTGAAATAAATCCAAATGAAAGTCAAGAGGTGGAAAAAAAACTCAAGTTGGGAATAATAAGGTTCTTTCTAGGCTCTGCCAACTCCCAATAGAGTGACTTCGGGGGAGTTAAAACTCTCTGAATTTTGATATTCTCATATATGGAGTGAGGATCATAACAGAACATCATCATGGCTAAACAACATATTGTGCAGAAGCAGCTGCACAGACGAGACCCTCAGTCCCTGTACCCCTCCCTTCAGCTTCAGCTATGTTTGCTCCCAAGTTTGAGTCTGTAAGCATTTTTGGGACAATCTCTACATCTACTTAGATTAAATTTGTTTTAGCATCTAAGACAGCATTATGCATGGAGAAGAAATTCTATTCCTCTTTGCTGATTAACAGATTCCTTTAATTAAACAGAAATGCCCAGAAAGGACACAGACTTAGCACAATGGATCCTCGTCTATGGATTCTGTCCCTCATCTTTGTTCTGAGTGTCCCCCTCTGCTCTCTTCTTATTGACAGACAGCCAAAGAATGAAAACTTCCCTTTCAATAAATTGTGAGCAAAGTGTAATGATTCTCTTCCAGCATCACAAAACCCATAGGCAGCTGTAAAATATCATTCCCTTTAAGCTTTTTGACAGACTTGATATAAATTTCAGTGCACAGGGGGAAAAAAAGCAGGGGCCACTTTAAAAGATAAATTTCGTCATATATGTCTGACCATGGTGTATATGTTCAAATGTCCCCCACTTTTTTAAGAGAGAAAAAATGGGCGATGCTTTTAAACAATCAAAGGTTAAAGTTAGCTCTGTCATTCATGTGGTTTCATTTCATTTCATTCTCTTGTGCATATTGAAATACCTCAGGAAGATTTATAACCCTGGTTCATACAGTCAGAGTTCCAGTAAACGAGTCCCGTTTTTGAAGGTTAAATATTTATGCTCCTATTATATTTTCCTACGTTAACCACAGAGCCATGGTGACAGGCCAGGTTAGGACAAGAAATGGCAGTTGGCCCAACATCCAGAGCCTCTTCTGCTCCTATATTCTTAGAATGAATGAGTCAAAGAAATAACGTATGAATAAATGATGAATGAATGAAACCTCCTAAATAACCAGTCCCAGGAAGCAGAAGTAAATCTCTCTAGAAAAGATTAGTCCAAGTCAGTCTGAAATTTGCCACATATCCAGCCTAGTGAGACAGATCTTAGGGGAAGATAATAATTTCCCTTTAGAAGGACAGCAATTACAGTGAATGAAATACTTGTACACACACGTGCGCGTCACAGAACTCTATGCAGTGGACAGACAGAAATTACTGTTTTACTTTATAGATGAATAGGCTGATGTTTTAAGTGCATGATGACAAGTGTCACAGGACTATGACAACAACTCCATTACCTCAGTTCCTATTATGGTGATCTATCTACCACTGGATTCTAATTATGACAATAATGACAAATATTTATATAGTCAATTACAGCTCAACGCGAGTCTACCATGTTATCACATTTGACCTTTAGAGCAGTCCTTTGAGTATTTTTTATCTTATCTTAGTTTTCATCTAATATTTATTTGCATAAAAGCAAAATGGATATGTTTTGTAAAGTCCAATAAAATGAAAAAGAGCAGTTCCTTGACTCTTCATGCCAAAAATCTACTCTCTGAGAATAGGTAATTTTCATCTCTCTTATTGCTTATTATATTTATCCCAGTGTTTAAAAATGGTGTTTTTGCATTGTTGTTTCTCAACCGTTCCATTTTAGGTATTACGTATTGACCTCTACAAAAAATAAGAATTAAGTATTGAACTTCCCCCCCAACACACACACACACACACACACACAAATACATACTTCCCCACTTAATTTCTCAATAGCATTATAAAACAATTTGGTTAAGTCAATATTTAGTGAGTATATTTCCATGACCACTTAAATACTGCTTACAGTTATGACAGAAAGTACTAAATTTTCTTTATGCCTCGGTTTTGCTCAACTTCTTGCTTTTGTTTTTTTTCCCCTGATATTAATAAAGGCAATATATTTTTTCATAGTTTCCTGTGCATCTATCAAAAAATGTTACCCCGAACACCTTTCAAACTGATCATGTAGTATTATAATATTATCACTAAAAAAGAAAAAAAATACACACTCCTGAACCCTCAGGCCTTTTGTCCCAGATTGAACAGTTTGTTCTCCAGGCCACTACACAACTGTCACCGGGGCATTTCCTGCCATCTCTGGGTACCACATCCCTGTGTAATGTTTCTGTCCCCCCGACTTATTTGGAAGGAGAACATCCTCTGATAGCTTCCTGAGAAAGGAGCGTAAAAGATAACACTTTGAGAACTTTTAAAGCTATAATGTATTCATTTTTTCCTCTCACAACTGATTCATGGTTTTGCCTAATCTTAGGTTGAACAGAAATTTTACCCAGAATTGTGGAGACATTCCTCTGGTTTCTTCTCTTCGGTCTTGTTGCTTAAACAGCCAAAGCCATTCTGCTTATTCACTGTCTATATGTGATCTCTTCTTTCTTTAGAAGAGCTTTAAACATTTTCATCCCTGAAGTTCTGAAATGTCAAAATGTGGGGCCTGGATGCTGGTCTTTTCTCATTCGTTATTTTGGATTCTTAATGGAGCCATTTCAATCAGAATTCTTATCCTTAGATATTTAAAAAGCCACTTATTTAATTTATAATTTTATTCTCTTAGTTTCTCTAGAAATCCTATTAGTTGAATTGAATCTCCTAGGTTTATTCTCTAATTTTTTAATTCAATTTTCTCCTAGTTTTCAGATTTTGCATTTTTTAAATAAAGGTAAAATATATACAGTGAAAGGCAAGTATTTTGGTATACAATCAGGTGACTTCTGATGAATGACTATGCCCATGCGACCATGTGACCACCTACAATTAAGATATAGAACATTTCTATCACCCTCTTCTGGACAATCCTCACCCACACTCAATAAGCAATCTCTGCCCCATTTCTGTCACCATAGATCCAACAGGAAATGAATTTAAAATATAAAGACACAAATAGGCTAAAAGTCAAAGGATAAAGAAAGATACACTCAGCTGACAACAGTCAAAAGAAAGCTGGAGTGGCTATTTTCATATTAGATAAAGTGGATTTCATAGCAAAAGTATTACTACAGATGAAGGAAGACATTTCCTGATAATAAATGCATCAATTCATCAGCAGTACATAACTATCCTAAATGTTTATGTATTGAATAATAAAACTTCAAAATATAAAAATTAAAAAGTGATAGAAATTGAAGCAGCAATAATCAAAACCCCATTTATAGTTGGCGATTTAATCAATCTTCCTTAAGTGACAAAACTATTAGACAGAAAATCAATAAAGGATATAGAAGATGAACATTGTTAACATATTTGACCCAACTGAGAATTATTAAAACTCTACCCAACAACAGAATACACAGTATTTTCAAGTACACACAGAATATTTACCAAGATGAACTATATTCTGAGCCATAAAACAAGTGTGGATAAAATTTTAAAGATGAAATCATACAAAGTATTGGGTTGTCGGAAAAGTCATGACATATTTTTTCTATGTTTTTTGTTGGAAAAATGCGTCCTGACTTTTCCGGCAACCCAATATATTCTTTGACCACAAAGGAAATAGATAGAAATCACTACCAAAAATATATTTGGATAATGTCCAAAGACTTGTAGTAAGCAAAATAACATACATAAAAATAATTTATTAAAAGGAAAAGTAGGAAGTATCCAGAACTGGATTAAAACAAAAACACAACATAACAAAATGTGCTGGATGCTTCTAAATCAGTAATTACAGGAAAATTTATAGCAATTAACATCTTATATTAGAAAAGCAAAGGTACCAAATTAATGATCTCAGTTTCCACATTAAAAAGGAGTAGGAAAACCAAAGCAAATTAAAACAAGAGTAGGAAAAAAAAAAGAAAATAATAAAAATCAAAGTGGAAATCAAAGAAATAGATAATATAAAATAATAGAGAAAATTGATAAAACCTAACTTGGTTCTTTGAAGAGCTCTGTAAAATTGACAAACTTCTAGCTGCCTTATCAGTAAAGAAAAAGAGAAAAGATATAAATTATAAATATCAGGTAGCATCATTTCAGATTCTAGATATTACAGAGATAATATGGAAATATAAACAACATTATGCCAATACATTCAACAACTTAGATAGATTTAGTCAATTTCTTGAAAGACATAAACTACCAAAGCTCATTTAAGAAGAAATAGGTAATAAGAATGGCCCTGTTTCTGTTGCAAAAATTAAATTTATGGTGAAAAACTCTTTTGCAAAAAGAACTCCAGACCTAGATGGCTTCATAGGTGAATATCATCAAACATTGAAGAAACAGATAATATCAATTCTTCACAAACTCTTCCAGAAAACTGAACATTAGATAATATTACCCAATGTATTTTATGAGGTCAGCATTACCAAAAGATCAAATTCTGACAAATAAATTACAAAAACAGAAAAATAGCCTTCTTGAATAAAGAAGCAAAGATTCTAGATAATGTTTTAACAGATTAAATACGACAATTTATACCAATGATAACACATCATGACCAAGTGGGGTTTATCATAAAAGAAAGCAAGGTCAGTTTTATATTCAAAGACCAATCAATGTAATTTACTATATTAACAAACCCAACATAATAAACTATATGATCATTTCCACACATGTAAAAATCAGCATTTAGCAAATTCCATTTCTGATCAAAACTTTTCAGCAAACTAAGAATAGAATGGAACTTCCTCAACCAATAATGAGCACCTATAAAAACGTATAGCTACTATCATCCTTAATGGTGATGGACTCAAGGTTTTCCCCTTAAGAGCAGGAGCAAGACAACAACATCTACTCCTACAATATTCATTCAACACTATGTTGGGGATCTAGCCAGCTGAATAAGCAACAAGAAGAACTAAACAGCATCCAGATTGGAAAGAAAAAAATGAAACCGGATTTACTCACACATTATGTAGTTCTCTCAGTAGAAATATGATGCAACCTGCAAAAAACGATAGAACTAATAAGTGAGTTTATAAAGACTGTGAGATACAAGATTAATACACAAAACTTAGATCTAGAAATATATTAGCATGAGTAAACAGAAGCTGAAATTTACCAAATGACTCTATTATAATTAGACGTGGAACAACTTATGCTAAAAACAATATCCATATGTGTATACATAAGTCAAAACTGAATAAATCGTACACTTTTAATACATTCAACTTATTGTCTGTCATATACACTTCAATAAACTGTTAAAAATAGTTACGGCAAAACCATCTTTTCTACATTATTTTATCATATCATTTAGTTTTCACATGTTAGAAACATATGACTTGTTTTGGTATTAAATCCTTCCGTTTGTTCCATTACCCCATAAAATTTTTAAAAAGCATACAATTTCAGATAATATGGGCGCATTATTTCTAAAGACAGCTAATCATATTGTTCCACAAGTCGGCATTCTAACACGTGAGCCGGCATTTCTATCCCGGCTTCTCACTTTGTGGTTACAGGATGGCTACAGAAGCTCCAACCTCACATCCTCACAGCACAATGGCCAGAGGCAGAAAGGGATGATTTCTCCCTGCGTACCTTGAAGAGTAAGAGAACAGCTCTGATCATGACGTTCTCACACAACAAAGACCAGACGAGAATCCCTTCTTCTTCTGAACCACTCATGAAAGCAAAATAAAACTTAACAAATGGTGACTTAGGGAACAGACTTTCTTGACCAGAATTGCATATATATATATATATATATATATATATATATATATATATATGTGCCCATTCCCCAAACCCTGGCAGATGAAGAGATCACCATCACTGACTTATATTCTGCAAGATTAAGACCCTTCCCTGCAAAGACTGGGGCAGAACTTGGCATTCCCCTAAACAGATAAATTCAAGAAGGTGAGACCAACAGTGATTCCTACAGTAATGATGGACAAAAGAAAGTCGACTTATTATCAATGACAACAGAAAGCAGAGGCAAGAGGCCTCTAGTGTCCAGGGTCTCAAGGAATGAAGGATTATTTAGCTAATCCAACCCAGGAATAGCCAAACCCAGTAAGCACGTCAATATGCCTGAAGACACCCAAACACACACACACACACACACACACACACACACACACACACACACACACACGCAGAGCAGGTATCAATAATCTATCGCAATATCTTTGTCACTGAGCCCAGACATGACCTCAGAATTCCGATAAACCCTGTACTCTAAGTAACCACGGCCCATCAATCAATCAGGAGTCACATGCGAGGCAAAATATTTTTGAATTTCTCCTGCCTTCAAGAAGGAACACATCTGAACTGGTGAGGACCAGTGACACCATCCCTACATTTTGATCTCCAGCGAGACACTCTCCAGCTTGGCATCCCTATCCATTCCCAGTCTCACCTGTAGACGTCAGGCTGCCAGGTCTACTTGTACATGGTACAATCCCCTGTCATTTTCCTAAGGATGTGGCTTTGGGCAGGGTTTCAACCACATTCAGAAGACCTTAGAGTACTCAACGTAAGAAACGCTTCTAAGAATTTAAGAAAAGAATACCAGTAGAAGAGCAATCAAATGACTATCAAAAATGAAAAGACCAGACATACTGTGGAACCAATATATGGGTTCATCTCATCTCTCCCCAAAACGTATTTTATCTCCAGAACGGGAGAAGGGGTGTTCTAACATAACATAGCTCCACCTCACCTGACATACAAAAGACTCAGATATTATCTTAAGAAAAAAACAACTCTCCCTCTGCCATGCAGTTTTTTCTGTCTTCCATTTTGTGCCCTCCTTCGTTATAGAGAAACCAATAAACCTTCCCAACAGAGACTTGTGGAATTATTCAGCAGCAAAACTGTATTCTTTCCAGAAAATTCTATCATTGTTCTCCCAACCCATATGAGATTATCACTTTGGGGAAATCTGGGTGGCAGCAGCCAGCCGGCACACAGGTAATCAGCACCTGTGATGGTCTCACTAACCCAGAAGGTTTTGAGACACTCTCTGGAGTGTCACATTTATCAGTGACCCTAACTGCATCCCCTCATATTGCCATCCAACATAATTAAGAGAAAGGAGGCATTGGATCACATCCTATCAGTATTTGAAGCTGTTTAGAGAGGGTGCTTCATATTTTTATGTAGCGAGTGCTCAAAACTCGCCCTCCGTAACTCACTTATTTTTTCAGCCCAGGATGAATAATGGTTCCCCGGTTGCCCTTCACAGCCGTGGTTCAGCCTAAAGAGTTAATAAGCCACCTTCACTCCACCCCTCCTTCTCTGAACATTTTTCCACATGGATGAACACAAAGAAATAATCAGAGAGGAGCTTTTTCTTCTAAATTAGGCCTCTTGTTTGTAAACTGAAAGAGCGCTAATGCAGTTCAGCCTCGGCTATGCACCTCCCATGCCCATTCTACCCGGGCTTATTACCGAGGGGGAGAATGGGAGGTTTTGTTCTATTCTTCAGGCTCCTTGTGTGCAAGAGGCCATTCAAGTCATGGGGTACTTCTCCCCCACTCTCAGTCTCTCTCTCTCTCTCTCTCTCTCTCTCTCTCTCTCTCTCTCTCACTCACACACACACACACACACACACACACACACACACACACACACACTCTGTCTCTCTCTCTAATGCCAGCATTAGAGGCAAGCCGCTGGCTGGGAACACGCTTTGATGTTGACCTCTTGCTGTCACTGACAGACCTGCGCTGGTGGGTGAGGAGCGGGAGCAGGGAGGGCATGTGTGGGAGAGAGAAGGATGAAAGGACGGCGGCCGGGCTGGTAATGTGCACAGATTCCTGCCTGTTCACGAACATTCTACAGGGAGAAAAACGCGGGGCCGTGTGATTACAGGGGTTATGGACTGGCTATACTTCAGAAATGACCATTGAAAGCACTGCCTCACAGAAAGAATCGAGTGATTGTTCAGGTTTTTGGAAGGAAGGGAGGGAGGGGAGGGAAGACAGACAGAGAGACAGCAAAAGAGAGAGGGGGGGAAGGAAGGAAAGAAGGAAGAAAGGAAGGAAGGAAGGAAGGAAGGAAGGAAGGAAGGAAGGAAAAAAGGGAGAAAGGAAAGGAAAAGGAAAAGAAAAGCTACAAACAGGGCCAAAGAGATAAGAACATAGGACATTCAAATTATTGGGTTGTCAGAAAAGTCATGACGTATTTTTTCTATGTTTTTCGTTGCAAAATGTGTCATGACTTTTGCGACAATCCAATACATTCGAACAAGGCTGGTGAGTGAAGGGTGCAGAGAACCCAGACCCAGACCGAGTCTGAGTGACAACCTTAGGCACACTTGCTGCCTTTCAACCTTGGGCTGTATTACTGTGACGACTTGTGCCAGATGTCAGGAATAAATCTCTGGCCCAGTGATAAGGTTACAGTGTGACACAGGCAGGCAACACATGAGAACGTCACATTAGCAGTCTACTCTGACTTCCATGGACCAACATGGAAAAGGACCTCCCGAAAGGCTGAGTCCACAGGGGAGCTTGTACCCAATGTGAATTCTTGGCATCTGAGGCTACCTTCAATTACATCATGGCATTTTCATGGCTGTGTGTGGATTAGATGGCTTTTTGCTGCCAGGTTGTCAGAACAGATCGGACCTTGTTCTCCTGTAACCCACACTTGTTTCCTCCCCCCTCAACCACCTGTTTTGTTAATCCGACCATATAAAGAAATAAGGGCCTGTCCTTGTCACTGAGGTTCCAACATCTAGCGTCAGCTCTCTCCAGCAAATCTGGGACAGTGGAATGAGGCTGAGAAAAGCAACAGTAAATCCTTTCTCCTTTTTCCCTTTTCTGTTTCATTCACTCCCAGAGTATGTTATTTAAGATGTATTCTCATCAAGCAAGAATTTATTGAGGTCCTACTATGTGCAAGATCCATGTGAAAAAAATCTACAGCTCAGAAATTGAAAGGAAAATTATTTCACTCTATATTCAATCTGGAACTATCCTTCAGTACTAAATGACTCTACTATTAAAATAACATCTCGAAAAAAAAGAAAAACAAACAAACTGGGTTTTTTTCTAGGAGAATTAAAAAAAAGACAAAAAACAAAAAACAAAACAAAACAAAAAAACACCCAGAAGAGAACTTTTCCCACCACATTTTTCCCACCACATCTATTCCTCCCTTTTGGCTTACATGAGTGAAACTTGCCTAAGATGAGATAGTTAGCGTGTGCTTGCATAGTGGTCAGAGTATTCATGGGAGCTCTTTGCAGGTAAACTCTGGATGTCGTTAGGAGCAAAATAAACTGCTTGCTCCAGTCAAAATGTCATTTAGACAAGACCTCGTTCTCTTTTTAAGATGGACTGACACACCGCTTGCTTCTATGATGCCTTCAAACCTAAGCCTGCCTTTCTCTTACCCCACCATTCACAGACTAGAAAAAACAAAACAAAACCCTGAGTCCACTTGGCTCTGTCCTGGGTCTCTAAGGAGACACGGGAAGATGGTCTCGGTCAGGAAGCTCAAAGCTTCCTTATGGAATGGGGTGAGATGTCTCATGTTCAACTTCACCACAACCCAACAGCTTCTGGGCTAAGAATTGAGTTCATGGTTATAAAAAATTGTTTGCTTTCCATTGCTTTCACCTGACGAAACACAAAGAGGTCCACCTGGGTTAAATAGGACAAACTGCTTTCAAGGATGGCTTTATCTCCAGTGACAGCCTCTATGTTTGGGTTAACTATGCATATGTTGATTATGAGAGCTTTTGTTTTTTCAGCCATCCCCTGATGTGGAATCTTATTCTTGTGAAAATCACCAAACAAATAAATAGAAGACAGAAAGCAGAAAATTGCATGGATGACTACCCCCCACCCTCCCCCGACCCTCCAGCAGATACACCTGTCCCTCACACAGCTGGTCACCACACACGAGATGTGGTGACTTCCCACATCTTCGCTCCACCCCTCAATTATGATATCAGCGAAACTCTCAGGGGAAGAAGGCCCAGAAAGAACAAATGTGGCAGCAAGAGACAGAGGGATCGATGCCTTCAGAGTCGCTGAATGTAATGGGCCCTGTAGGTCTGTTAATTATCCAACAGAAATTCTGTTTCAAGAAGTGGGGGGGAAAATGCATTTTAATAGCAGCTCTATAATTAGCCATTTCTCTTCACAGTTTCTTGTAGTTTCTCTGTTTGTCCGCCTTCACCTTTACTTCTTTTAACAATGTCCACATGAAACGGCTCACAGAGATGCTCTGCCTCTAATTATTAATATAATATTTACGGTAACCACTAACGGGCTGAGAGAAAGATGATGAAGTGGTAAAGGTCTTTGTATGGATGCGTTGACTCAACACTCTTTCCTTCTTATTCCTGGATACTTTTTTCTTCTTTTCTAGTCTGCATAAAACACTCGCCTGAGTTTTACTTTATGATGATGGTAGATTTTTGGTCTGTGAGCTTGCTTTTAATGCAGATACACTGTTTGCTCAGCCTTTGGTAAAAAGCAAAGCAATTCCACTCTATCCTAGAAATCATCATTTGCTGAGATGGAGCTGATGTGACTTGTGTGTGTTGCGGGGCAGGGAGGAGGGTGTTTGGAAATCAAAATGTAAAACCAAGAGAAGAGGATGCTAAGAGTGAATTGCACAGCAGGGAACAATTCAGGCAAAAAATGTCCAATTCTGGGAAAGCAAATGAGAAATTAAATCCTCAAGTCAGGCAAAAACAAGAGGCAAAACTTCCTAGGACAGATCAGGGTCAAAGCCACTACAATCTTACTAAGAGGAGACTCACAGTGATGAAAGTAGTCACACAGGTGTCACGCCCTTCAAACTGAAATGTTTGCATTACTCTTTCTGAAAGCCCATCTTGAAAATGTGAGACTCAGAGTAAAGCACCAGCAACTATGAACTTGAACCATGTGTGACGATAGTTCTCTACTCTGCTGACACCTGATATATGGAAAAACAAGTTCAAAGGTCATAATGTGGGGTGGGGAGGCAGCAGGTTCAACCACAATTCACCATTCTACTGTGGGTCACCTCAACGAGCATTCTCAGCAAGTTATCATTATCAAGTGATCGAAATATTATGGGTGAGATGATAACATGGAACTTGAAGAAATGACAAGGGACTAAAAGTAAACGACTGAGGTTGGGACCACTGCTCCACTTCTAAAGTAACTCATCCCAATAGCTTCTGGGATGAAGGAAAGGCCACAGAACACTAGAGCAAAATACAGAATGCTCTGTTAAGCATCTCTCTTTAAAACCAAGGGTTGGTCTGATCCATACGCCTTTTCTGCATTATCCCCACATAAGTTTCCTTCAGAGGTAAATCAATTCCCACTTTGATGGGACACACATGGGATATGAAGGGAAGGGTCCCCATCTCTAGGACTCTAGGGCTTCCCTCTGGGATAAGCATGGGACGGCTCCCTTTCAACACAAGCAAAGTCCAAAGTCACCTGTGTCATGCCAGAGATCGCCAGCAAGATTCAGAACAAAATTAATTTCTCTCCGTTCCCTGAGTCGTAATGGTTCTTGGTAATAGGCTCTTGCTGTAGTTTATTGGTCCATCTTGCAGTTTATTAGGGCGCAGCCTGTGTCAGGACTTCCATTATAAACCCATATTTTCTGGGTTGAGAGATCAACAATAAAATTGGGCTATTATTGAACCTTAATCTTGATATTCAGTCCCAGCTCAAGAATGTAAGAGGAGAAATTAGAGAGATGGCTAGGGATATGGAGATGGAAAGAACAACCCGATGGATGTGGCATCATAATCCCCATGCTTAGGCATTTATATCACAGTGTTTTTTTATTAGCAGGCTCACTTATGTTTCATTATGTTTTCATTTATCACAGGACATAGTTGATAGAGGAGAAGTTGTTTCGGAGGGGGGAATTAAACGTTAGAGTCAAATCAGGTTTTTCTCTACAATTATCCCTATTGGGTCATCGGGAAAGTCATGCCGCATTTTTGCATTGAAAACATAGAAAAAAATACATCATGACTTTCCTGACGACCCAATATATGTTCACAAAATATCCATATCTTTACCTTTTAACTTGCTACTCAAGTCACCTATAAAACATGAGGTTTAAAAGCCAGAGGAGAAAAGGCAATGGTGTTTTTTGAATTTTCACTTGTTTTTCCCCCTTTGGGCCATAATGAGCCATTCGCAGACTTCTGTTAAGATAAATTTGTATGCTTTTCTTCAGTTAAACAAAAACCAAAGAACACCACTGTTTTTGTTTTACTCATCCCAGACTGGAGAAAATTGTTTAAACTTGTTTAAAGTGCTTCCCAGGGCAATGAGCTCTCACAGAAGATCATTTTTTCAGGGCTGCATTTCAAAAGGCACGGCCTTGCCATAATGTCCACTACAGAGAAAAACCTTCGCTGAAATTATACCACAGCTCTTTTAAATGGCTTTTTAAATTATCTACCTTTGCATTTCATCATGAATGTTTCAGGGAAATTATCCTGAGATAATGCCAACAAATGGTTGCAGACTTTCAGTTTATCGTTGCTCTTGTTCATTTAAGGTTCCCAGCAGACCACATCAGGAACTTCAATGCCTGGCAAGTCGGCCTTGACAATATACCGTAACCGGCATTGTCTTATTAGACGAGCACCCAAATCAGCTTTCATTTGTAGCAAAGGCCTTCATTAAGAGAATCATGATTTAAATTAGAGTCTTTGCATTTTAAGAATCAGATCTGGATATGGTAGTGTTAGCCACAGGACTATTTTTTTTCCTAGAAAACTGGCATCATCTTACCTTAATTTTATTTTTTCAATTGTCTATCACATTTTTTTTTCAATCGCTCTCTCAAAATATGAGGCTGCCTTCCATCTAGTGAATATATATATATATACATATATATATATATATATATATATATATAGAGAGAGAGAGAGAGAGAGAGAGAGGCAGGTAAAGAATGTGAACATACACACGTTCTCGTGTATATAATAAGTATACTTGCCTCTGCCTTCACTGAAGGATTCCGTTTACAGCTGCAAGAGATCTTAGAAAAAAAGATCACCAAATGCAACCTCCACTATCGTGAGTGGAAAAACTGAGGGCTTGGAAGCTAATGAGTTTGCTTTGGCAAAAGGTTAAGCCTGAACTACAATGAGTCTCTCAATAAGAACTGCAACAACAACAACAAAAAATTACCTGTTAAAGATGTTACCTGTGTTGATGAATCTGACTTTAAAAAAAAAAAACACTCATGCAGTCAACAGAAATTATTAATTGCTGTGGACTACAAAGTGTTCACACTGAAATTTTATCATATCATTGCTCTGAGAGACTATTACCATAAAATTATCCTATGCCATACTGGAAGGATCGTTAGTACTCTAAATGCATATATAAAATTTGATGATGTATTGGGTGGGATCCAAGGTAAATCCACCATATCTGATATTTCAATGATAATGAGAAGCTGCAAGAGTAATAGCCAACATTTGGAGCTCACGCTACAATTCATCGAGAACCTTTAACCTACGTTATTTCTTTAATGGCAGCTGTCTTCGCCCACCACTGTGAAGATGCACAGCAAGAGTGAGGACTTTAGATACCGGATTATTACCATCCCTATTCCATTGATTGGAAAATAAGAATGGTTCCTTAAGTGAAAACAATCCAGGTTTTCAAAGCATACATCAATGTACTCTTCACTATGCTATCCTGTCTTCCTGACAACAGTAATTATTATCGGTAACATGCACGAAATAGAAAAAGTGAATGTGATTCATCAATTATGGTTAGAATTGTAGTGGTAATAACAATAGCTATTATTATTGAGCACTTTCCATCAGGTACTGCTCTGAGCAACACCTTGCACATACAAAGATATGAAAATCTGTGTGGTAGGTATTACACTCCCAATTCAGTGATGAGCAAAGAAAAGAGGCTCAGGAACATGAGATGATTTATCTGAAGTCAGGGATCCTGGAAACGGCAGGAGCAGGATTTGAACCAGGTTGGCTTGACCCCAAACCAAATGTTCTTAACTGTTTCCTGCACATCCTTCATGACAGGATAACACACATGTTCAACAAGGTGAAAGCACATTGGCAACAGAAGTACAAACAGAAATTAATGCTAAGGTTCCATTAGTATAGGAGAAAAACTTGATAGAAAAAAGAAACGTTAACATGAGGAGAGGCTATGTATGTGTGTGTGTGTGTGTGTGTGTGTGTGTGTGTGAGAGAGAGAGAGAGAGAGAGAGAGAGAGAGAGAGAGAGAGAGAGAGGTAGAGATATAGAAAAATATATATCATATACATATAAATGATACGCACATGTTTGTATCTATATTTCTATTTATGGATATGTGTGTGTGGAAAATAACATGAAAAATAAACATGAAATAAATATTAAAATATTTTAAAAAGAGGAATAACATAGTGTTAGTAAGATCTTTCACAAAATGCTAAAAAATTCAAACAGGTATGAAGTAGAATTTTTTGCATAAATTTGGTGCAAGAGGCGGAATTGCTACCAGAGTGTTATAGGCAACTTTTTATCAGGTTAATTGTTAGAGGTGCTTCATTTCAAGGAAAATGATTTAGCCCCCAGGATATGCAGATCCCTATTATAATAAGCTACGTTTTTTTAACAAGGGGAGGGCCTTCAGGTCTTCTTGCAAGAGCGAAAATTTCCAGGAATTATCCTTACTGCTATTATAAATTAATAAATTTTAGTAGTGCCACACCGCAAATCTTTGGCACTGACCTATATAGAAACATTAATATCTTATGATATTGATTTCAAAGACAAAGTCCAGAACCTTATGGTAAATCTAAAGGAAGTTTGTCTCTCATGATAGATGCTGCCATAAGATTCACCTAATAATATCCGAGCAGGTCATAATCGCCATTGGAGTTCAAGACGGGCCCAGTCATCACACACATCCTCTCCTGGGGACGCTGGGTGCGCCAGGGGCACATTTCCTATACATGGCCGCCGAGAACATGGCCACCTCCTGTGCGCTCGGAACTGTCACTGCTGGACTGATGACCCAGCTCAGACTGGTGAGATTTGCCATTCGGATGGTGTTTCAGAAGTGCCCCTCCCCAAGGATGACTGGAACAGGACCACATGAACATTCTTCAAATCAGAACTGTTAGAAAGCAATTGGAAAAGACCCAGATAGGATCCTGGATCAAACGTGCTTTGGGCTTTGGTAGCCCAACAGTCTTGTGCTATTCCTTCCACATGTACTGCTCCTGGGGGACTGTGCAGGAATGACCAGCCCTTAAAAAGAAACTGGGCAGCACACAGGAGTTAAGAAAAGCAATGCTTCCCTTTTTGCCCTCTTCTTGCCCTTCCCTGCCCCAGTTAACTCCCCGAATTCTTACTGTAATTCACAAGCTGTTGCATGTTTTCCAACCATGGTGCTTTTTAAGTAAAAACTGGACAGCAGCGTGTCTACGTAATCAGAAATATAAATAGGGACAGTCAGTAACTACCAGCCTCTGCGAGTCTCCTTACAGTCTGGGGCTAGGAAGCAGAGAGCAGGCCTTTGTCTTCTAGGGGTTTGTCCTAGCTATCAGGCCCCTAGTCATTATCGCAAACTGGCCAGCCCAGGTAAACACTGGAGACCCATGTTTTCCAGTTTGTTTATCTTTTCCCTGTCACTTTCACTGATACTCTCTGCTCTTCTTGAAGGCTGACCTTTCACAAATGTTGGTTTTGTTTCAGAAATGTCCTATTGTAAATAAGAGGGCAGAGTTCACAGAGCAAAGGCCGAGGTAGCTGGAAGGCTCTGTGGGGGCCAGGGAGCCCTGTTACATGCACCGGAGGGCAGCACCAACCTGCCCTCAGCCCCAAGGAGGAGCAGGGGTCAGCCTCCACTTCCCAATGCTTCTTCCAAGCTGAGTTGCTTAATATTCCCCAGAAGTAACAGTAAGAACGACGTGTTGGCTGTCTAATCTGCTGTGGGGTATCTTTGGAAATAAGTATCAATAAATACCTGGCTAACTTTTATAGGGTGATGTGGGGAAACAAGTCAATATTTAACAGTGCTGGTGTTAATCACTGGAAAATATTCTATTCGAGATTCATTTTCCATGTTGGTTTTAATTCTTTCAGCTTAGAAGCTCTAGAGGACAAGGACTGATCTGGCCTGTAATGGAGTTTGTTTGAATGGAAATCACTGTCAGACATGCCCCCGCCTCTATTTCTATTAGACACAGGACTCTGGTTGGGTAAATCAAATGAGTTCTCTGAGCCATTTTTTATAAGCAATAAAATAAGAATACTATTTCCTCTCCACCTGCCTCAAAAAGTTGTTGAAACTCAAGGGAGATCATGCATATGAAAGCACCTTGTAAACAACAAAATACTTGCAAAGGGTACTTGGTACTTGGGCCAATATCACTCACCAATTGTTTTTTTTAAGTTTCATTTGATCAAAAACATGGAGCATTCCAAAATTAGGAGAGCTCAATAGTGATATATTTCAGGGGCCTAACACATTGGGAAGCAGATCGTAAGTTAGACAATGCTTGCCATTTGGGAGATGGAGAACTCAATGTTTGAGGTATACTGAATAAAGCTGAAGTCACTGAGCAGAAATTTCTTCCTCCTGTGTCAGAAAGGCTAAAAATGCTCAGGGCTAATGAGTTCAAAGACCACAGGGGCGGCCCTGGTGATTTCCAAGGGTTGCCCCTCTCAGGCACTGCTCAACTGACAGGACACAGGGAAGGACTTCAAATTCAATTCTGCTCTTCTCCCCATCCTCAACCCCCTCCCATCCAGCAACCATCAGTTTTTTCTCCATGTCTCTGAGTCTATTTCTGTTTTGTTTGCTCGTTTATTCTGTTGTTTAGAAGGTGAATGGATTAGAAAGTACAAGTTAATAGTCACAAAATAGACGCAGGGATATGAAATACAGTATGGGGAATATAATCAATAATGTTGTAAGGATTATGCAGGGTGTCAGATGGGTACTGGACTTATCGAAGGGATCACTTCATAGACTGTGTAGATGCCTGACCACAGCGCTATGCACCTGACACTGAAGTAGAATAATACTGAATGTCAAATATATATATATACATGGCCACGGGATGTGGAATGCAGCATAGGGAATAGAGTCAACGGTATTGTAACAGCTATGAGTATATATGATGTCAGAGGGGTAGTAGACTGGGGGGGGTTTCACTTTGTGAGGTATATAAACATTTACTCATTATGTTATTTTGTACATCTGAAACTAATATAATAAATAAAACAAAAAAATAAAGATAGATAAAAGACAATTTTTTAAAAATTCAAATGTGTTCTTGGCATCATCTCTGGATGGGTGCCAAAGCCATCAAGCTTCTTTCAAGCCATTGAAGACTGGAGCCAAGAGAAGGAATTTCTCGCTACTTTGTGAGAACATCCATCTCAGTGCTCTGAGGTGAGTTTAGCTCAGAATAGGTGAAGAGGCCTAAGGGCTGCTTTTCAGCACTGCCTCTGCCACAGGGACACTTGGTCACAAGCTATCCCATCGCCCTCTGGACTTCCTGATTATTTTCTTAAGCACCTCTCTTGCTTTTTGATTACAGTTGTTGAATTTGAGATCTTTGGGGTAGGTGTCCCATTGTAATGTTTGCTTTGTAGTGCTTTTCATTTGCAAAAGAACTTCTTGAAAGAATAGAATGGAAACCAACAGCTCTTCAAAGTGGTTCCAGTGAGAAACTGGGGAGTGTGTTTGAGCTGGATACTGTCCTAAGAACCGGCAGTGGCTAGGGGGAGTGTGTTCCTTCCCTCAGTCAGTCTTTCATCTTGGATGTGTGGCCCTCTATACCAGGCGCCCGCAATGTGAAGATGAGAAAGAAACTCTTGGCTTCATCCCTAGAAGGATGTGGTCCAAGGAAACTGGGGGTCACTTCTCCCCTCTGTCATTGTCACCCCATCAGCAGCATCAGCACAATCACCAACTGCAGCATCTGTATTCAGAAGTAACCCACTTAATAGGACTTCT
This sequence comes from Hipposideros armiger, assembly GCF_001890085.2. Classification (NCBI taxonomy): domain Eukaryota; kingdom Metazoa; phylum Chordata; class Mammalia; order Chiroptera; family Hipposideridae; genus Hipposideros; species Hipposideros armiger. The sequence continues at coordinate 3,258,556 of NW_017731385.1, forward strand.
CCAGGGCACAGGTCATCTCTAATCTAGTGACTAGAATTTTCTCTATTGCCTTCAACTGCCTTGAACACCAAGAACACAGAGAAGTATTTTAAAATACTATGGAAAAGAGGCCTTGAAGAACAAATGAATAACTAAAATGGGCTGATATCATTTTAGCTAGAAGAGTTAGGTTGGGTGCATTGATTGGAAGGTACTGAAGACAACTGAGGAATAATGGAATAATTGTAAGTGACCCCAGGCCCTTTGCACTCACCAGATACTGGCTTCCTCCTACGTCCTTAGCCACCCATCAGATTCAGGTTTAACTGGTCTCCACTGTGTACCTATAGTGAACTAGATCTGTGTAGGTGTTCTTGTATGGAATGGTATACCTAACCTCAAAAAACAACCCCTGGAGTTAAGTCGTATCATTCTCATATTACTGGGGTGGAAAATGTGGCTCAAGAGTATTAAGTTGTCTATGGTCCCCTAGTCTGGTTATGTCAGACTAAGGATCCCAAGACGGGCTGTCACAACCACCAACACCTCTGATTGGGATTTCATGGGTGTTAGAAATAAAAAATGGATCTCGAAGCATAATAAATGGCAACAACCCACCTAATAAAAATGGCTCTAACTTTTACTCCATTTGGATGATTAGATCAAAGGCTTTGAAAGCATCCTTAAAAAAAAAAATCAGACCAACCAGTCACCTCCCATTTGCAAGAAGGAAATAGTATAGGACTGATTCACCCTCTTACAAGGAGAGGTCCTATGAGTTTAGTTCACAGCTAGTTCATCCTAGCATGGCCCCTCTCTGTGGCTTCAATGTGACTGACTGCCTGAACCCAGAGTGACGTCTAGGGTTTTAAATTCAGTAGTGATTTAAAGTTAGTGAACAACTTAGCAGATAAGAAAGTTCACAGGATAAAAATGTGTGGGCATGCAAATGGAAAGTATTTCCACATGGCACACCAAAGCCTGGCATTGTGTATTCCAAAATTCTTCCAAGTGCTACCCGTATCCCCATCCTTTATCATATTCCAAGATAGGATTGTGGTGATCTAATTTCCCTAAGTTCTCATTGCTGATGAAGCCTGCATGAACGTGAAATGGTTTGAAATGAAGTTTCTCCTTCACTGTGGGTGGGTGTGTCTGGTGCCACAAGGGCCACGGGAGAACCCTCCATATCTTCACCAAGAAACATGGGCGCTTTGGGAGCAGCAGACGGTGACCCACAGAATTCTGACTGGCATTAAATGGTGAAAGAAAAGGTCACTCGGGAAGTCAAGGTCATGGATGTCGCACAGCTCCAGGGGGAGTCCTTGGCATTGTAGCTTGTGTAAATAGCACCCCTTGGACTTGGTAAACATGGTGGCCCTGGTCTCTACGCAGTTGCCCCTATTTAAGACCTCAGGTGATGGGGCAGGCGGGGAAGGAAAAGCCACCATATGTTGTCTTGGTCCCAACTCAAGGCAGCATCTGCACGACTCAGTGTCCTATGAGCGCCCAGGAAGAGGATGGCAGTGGGGAGAGCCAGGTGCCTTTGCTCTCTCCAGGTCTGTGTTTCACTGCTCGGTCCACCCTCCCCCCAAGACGGGTGGGTCATTACACTCCATCTGCACAGCCAGTGCCTCCTCTGTAGGAAAACCACGGCAGAACAATTTCTCTTTACCATCCACAACTTGGCGTTGGTCAATCAGAGCTGAAGACATGAAAAGGGAGGTGGGCTTTGCTCCTGAGTGACAGCCATTTGACTTTCAATGACAGGGGCAAACACCTTCAGATGCTGTGTCCCGCGAGCCTTTTCAGAGGCAGGTTTTGCCTGCAGAAGGCTCTTCTCACACTAGACCCAGAGAGGTGATCCTCTCTTCAGTCAGACCTAGTGTAGGCCTCTTGGCATGCCAGGCGATGCCCTAGCAATTTGGTGGGAATGACGCCACATGGCAGTGTTTCCATGACACATGGTCGGCCATGATATGAGTACGAGTCCCGCCGTGTAAAGCCTGGCTGTCCTGACTTTGGGCCGCTGCCCTTTCTCTCTCTCACGGCCTCACAGTGGCAACATTTTAAGGCAGAGCCTTAAAGTGGGCACGCGAATGCCACTTTGAGACATTATGCTTTTTGCAAGCTTTGGGGCACACACCGAGAATTAAATGCACCCCCAAATATACTGAGTATCAAGAATGACATATACATACACACACTGAAGGCACTCTGTGATGACAGTCCAAGGATGGGACAGGACCACAAACACAAAAATTGATGTATACGCCTCATGGGGTTCTCTCTAATCAGTATTAAAGGACAGAGGGAAGGGGGGGATAAGAGCACATTCTCTCTTGACAATCTTCATCAAAGGTGCTTTATATTGATGCATAATGAGCTACCTCTGTGCTTTACAGACCATTTTGTACATGGTTTGGACCTTGTATTAAATTTGAGGACATTTATGAAAGTAGTTTATAAGCAGAAACTTATTATGAGGGTTTTAGCTATTAGGAAAAGAATGATGAGTGAACAACTTCAGTTAGTGAGGTTGGCATTGGACCTCTCTCTCTCCCCTCCTCCCTAACCCTATCATTGGGTGGAAAAACAAAAAAGCTAGGAAAGAGTTTTTAGGAGATGGTTGGGGTTTTTTTTGTCATTCACTAATAGTTACAGAACTATGCATCAAACAATAAAATTCCATTTCCAACACAAGAAATTGGCAAAAAATAAAAAGATAGAAAACAATCAGTGCTCACGATGTTATGGTGGAATAGGCAGTATGAAGTGTTAAAATATTTTGAGAAAATGTTCTGACCGTATGTATTAAAATGTTAAAGGACCTACTATTTGATACAATAATTCCAATTTTGTGAACCAATACTACAAAATAAAAAGTCATTATATCCATATATCTATAGGTAGATAAGTAGGTAGGTTAGCAGGTAGATAGATGATATAATAGATAGATAGATAGATAGATAGATAGATAGATAGATAGATAGATAGATAGATAGATATAAAAATAGTTTGGAATGTTCACTGTAACATTGTTGGGCATAGCAGAAAACCAAAAACAGAAAGTCAGTAACCATTCTTGAACAACACAATTTTAATGTCTTTATACAAATGCATTGTCCTCTGGATGTGCTATAATTTACTGAGCCTTATTTTCAGATGTTTAAATTGATTCTAATTTTTTGCCATTATCAAATAACACTGACAGAAGCAACCTGGCACATAAACCTTTGCCCACAGCTCTGATTATTCCTGTGGTTTTCATTCCCAGAGAAGGAAATGAAGAGTATTATATTTCCAATTGTGATCAGAATCAAAGAGGGAAGTGAGACTATGAACTGAGAGCTACAGTCCGCTGTGACTGAGTGCCGAGGACATGGAAATGAGAGCGGACAGACTACAGAATGGCACAGCTTGTAAAGGCTGGGGTTGTTAACCAAGAACAAGAGGAATGCTGTGGCATGGACAATGAAAATACTCCCATCTCCAGACCTTGAAATATGAGACTATAAGTACAGTAGCCTTCGTTAACGACCCGCAGTGCTAGAGGTATCCTCAGGCTTGTAGCAGGGCCACACCCTAGGGAAGAGTCCACAAGAGAATGAAGGTGTAGGGGAGGTCTTATGATCACAGATGTGGATATCAAGAAGACACTACGGGAAAAACTGGGGAGGGAGGAAAGGAGAAGAGTGGAGGACTGGGTCCATGTAAGGGTGTACAAAACGGTGTGGGGTGATGGAAATACACAGTGCCACAGGGGCAGACAGCCCGGGCTCCTGGCAACACCAGAGGCAATTACTGGTGTGATGTGTTCGGCCGTGAATTCAAGCCTAGTGATTCCATGTTGATGCCACTTTTGGAGGACCCCTCCCTCCTCTGGGGCTATGGGCACCAATCATCTCAATTCTATCTTTGGAAAAATAATTTTCTGCCCTAATGTGTGTATCACCTTAAACATTTGCTATATGAATACATCTGCATTAGTGTCTATACCAAAGCACTCTATTATTTTCCATTGATCTAGTCTATTGATTCACATACCAATGTGCCTTTTTACATTACTACCAGTTTAAAAAACACTTTAATATTTACTAGGGCAAGTAGGGCAAGTCCTCCTTAATTCTTCTTTTTTTTTTTTTTGCTGAGCTATCCTGCCACCTGTTGGCAGCTCAGCAGCAGCTCAGCTCAGACTGGGACTCGAACAGCTGTTGCTCAGAGCTCACTCTTGAGCAAGCTCTTAACCAACTGAGCCACTCGTCCGGCCCTAATTATTCTTTTCGCTGTGCTGGGTTATTCCAGTTCTCCATTCATCCAGTGTACATTCTAATCACATAAAGAAGTGCCAAAATAATACCACTGGCATTTTGATGACTTTGTGAAAGCTGTAAATAAATCAACAGGGAACTATAATAGTCATATCTCCCTTTTGAAAATGCTCCCTCATTTCCTCAGGACACTATGGGCTCCTCGAGTAATTCTCTATTCTAAATTAGATGTTTCCATTATATTTCTAAATGTTTATTGCTTATATGTAGGAAACCTACAGGGTTTTCACACCTATTTATTGGGTATTTAGCTACCTGAATGAACTCTCTTGTTAATGTTTATATTTACTAAATAATTATTGTAGGTTAAAATATTATCTGCAAAAACCAAAACTGTACTTCTCTCTTCAGAGTTAGTTTATCGTTTTATTTTGAATGCATCCCGTGTAATATAGAGAGAACATCGTTACTATCTCTGTCTTGTTTCTGATTCTCATGTGAGTACGTGCGGGACATGGTGTTGATAAGAATATGGGTATTAGTTGTTTAAAATGTGTAGTCCTGAGTTTTTAAACCATTGTATCTGAAATTTATTGCATTCCTTTGGCATTCCTCAATAAGCACTATGTTGTATTCTTTTAAACACTGTGTGATTCCATTATTTTTGCCTTCTAGCCTTTTTTTAAAAAGATTTTTTATTGGGGAATTGGGGGGATGGGAACAGTGGTGGGGAATTGGGGGAAGGGGAACAGACAAGTTCTGTCCTTTTGTTCTTCAGTCTAGTTGTGGAGGACGTTGCTTCACTGGCCCAAGTTGGCACCATCATTGCGCTCTTCCCGGGCGAGGCAGATCAGTCGCCGGCTTCTGGACCGGCCACTCACTGCGGCTGCTGGCCACTCATGCTGGCTGCCAGTCACACATGGTAGCCCATGGCAACCCACTGCAGCAGGGGCTGCAGCCCATGCCATCGCCGGCGACTCATGGCAGCCCAGCTCCAGGTTGAGCTGTTGTTCAGCATCTTAGCTGTAGAGAGCAGTGTCACTGGCCCTCATATGTGGGATCCGAACCGGGGCCCTCTGGCATCCCAAGCCAGCTCTTAACCATCGTGCCACTTGGCCAGCCCTAGCCTTTTTTTTCTTAATGTTAAGTTTTTGTTTCTGCTTTTATATGATATTAGCACACCCAAGTTAAATAATCATATGTAATTAATAGCAGTGTGTTAGATTTTCTGAAACACAAAATTATTTATTGTACTGAGTGCTTTGATTTGTTTAGCATAGATTTATATAGAAAGGCCTTATAATCTCTATGTCCACATTTGTTGTTAGAGCATTTCTCAATTATAATTTTATTTTTATTATCTATTTTATTATCTTGGAGAGAATTTTAGAAGTATGCCTGGAATTGTTTTCTTCATAAAAATAGTCTCTTAGATTAACTCATCCATGTATGTATGAATTTTACCCTTTACCAATATTGCTTTTTTATAATTATAGTTGTATCTACTTTGTTGAGCTGAATGATTAGCTCATTTGTTTTCATTTTGTCTTACTTAATAATGCTATGAATTTGCTTTTAACTACAGTTTTGGAAGCACCCAATAACTTTTATAAGTGGTATTCTACTTTTGCTTTTAAAATGATAGTATATATAAATTCTCTCTTGACCTGATAGTTATTTAGATTAGTAATTGAATTTTATATAGATAAATTTAAACATTTCTTTCACCATGTAAGTTTTTTTGGAATTTTCGGGGGGTGGGGGGCTCTTTTTTTTATGACTAGAATATGATTCTTTTTCTCTCCCTTTAAATTCTCAACAGATGCCTAAAATGAAGTACTTTTTATGAACAGACTAAAAGCATTTGTGCTTGAGTTGCTTTTCAATATTACTGTAAGCTTAGCAGGGCTAAATAATTAGTAATTAAGGCACATAAAGTTGTTTGGCCCAGCACCTTACACATCAAGGTGGCTTTATTTCTTTTCTCCTTCTCAAATTGTATTTCTCTTTCATTTCAGATACAAACATTGGTAATTAGTGGCTGGTGGAATATTTGTGTTGCTGCTTTTGTACACTGCTCTGTTTTGTGGGAAGCCACATTCATACATGGAAGTCCCATCATCTCTAGGCTCCCCTTAGTTCACCTACGAGATGGAAACTGCCCTCGTTAGCACCACTCCCACCTGGTGGCCATTCTCAGAATTACAAGGAGAGTGTCTCAGCATGAAAATCAACATGTTAGGTTTCAGGTCTTTCACATGTAACCTAATCCATAGAGCATCACAATAACACATTAGGAAAATATTTCACTGCATTAGAAGAATGGTAGTTATTTAGGTCTGTCATATTATATTAGAATGAAGTAAATTCTAACATTTAAATTCTAGAACACAATGTGTTTGTTTTTCCTGCAGGGCTGAGAGAGGTAAAGATCACCTACTTGAAACTAGATGTGACACAGACAATAAAACACCCAGGAGTAACTCAAATACTTGTATTAGAAGTTGTTAAAAATAACTTCTTTTGGTTTTGTTTTTAGATTACCTATCTAAATTTCAGTAAATGTCTCTGTTCAGCTTCACCTGATCACCAGGCTATGTCTGATAACATGACACACTCGGTGATGCATGTGACAGCTGACGTGGCACCATTACGTGGCTCTCGTGTGAAAAATCAAGACGGGGAATGGCAGCAGCTATGACATGGCAGCAGCTATCAAAACATAATAATAAATCCCTTATAAGACTGATGGCAATCCTAATCAGTCTGAGGACAGTTTGAAAGGAAAATTTGGATTTTAAAAAAGTGCTTTGGAAACAAGTAGGTGTCCAACGGAAGAAACAGTTCAAGCATTTATTCCCAGTTAATTTGTATAATCAACTCAACAACTTGCAAAGCCAGTTCATCCTTTCCCTCAGCCTCCTCACATCTGTCTACCAGTACCTTAGCTGTTCAACTAAAACCATCATTCCTTATACCCTAATTCTCACAGGGATAAACTCATCCAATATTTCAATCTCTCATGGATTCCAAAATAACTGTGTTGTATTATAAGGCCCTCCAATGTAAGAAAGTTTGTGTTAGTTTGTTTTGCCAAGCTAATGCTTTACTTACTGGTCAAAAGTGCATATTTACATCTGACCTGTGTCTTCTCCTCAGTATTCTCCTTTGAATAAAAAAGAGGAGTGCGGAGGGCCGGCTGAGTGGCTCAGTTGGTTAAGAGCTCGCTCAAGAGTTTGAGCTCTGAGCAACAGCGGTTCGAGTCAGCCCGAGCTGAGCAGCCNAGTTTGAGCTCTGAGCAACAGCGGTTCGAGTCAGCCCGAGCTGAGCAGCCGTTGAGCTGCCAACAGGTGGCAGGATGGCTCAGCTAAAAAATAAAAATAAAAAAAAAAAGAGGGGTGCGGGGGGGGGCAATGGCCTGCCCCAATTGTACCTTAAATGTGTAAATAAAGAGAAGAATTTGAAGTATCACTCATGGTAGCATTATGGTCTTAAAATGGAAAGATAGAAATGCAAACCATTTTCCCCTTATTTTGCATATTACGCAAGAAAGGGTAGTGGGTCTTTTCACGGTTTTTGTGTTTTTGTTGGGGGAGGTTGTTTGTTTTTCATTTTTTAGGTTCTTCTGTAGTTGGAGAAATTTCATTTGGAACTAAGCAAAGAAAATATGAGACAAGACACGTGTCCCAAGGATCAGTTTTGAAATGGGAAGCAAGAGAGAGGAACAGAAATAAGTGGGAGAGTGCTGGATGATGCACCAGGGAGGTAAATGAACAAAGATGGTCCCACTGAGGAAGCTGTGCCACCACCAAGTTCTAAGGCGCTCTCAAAACCACCCAGGTCCCAGCTGTGACAAACTGTCCTAAATAAAGATATTCAGTGAGCCCTATAACTATAGGAAATGAGAGCCATCATACTAGCTGTCTTTACGGAAACATTTCATCACATGAAACGATGATAAACATTTTGACGGATGCAGATCTATGCCCACGTATACAAATTAATAAAACATTAACTACCATGAGGACGGACGCTGCTACTGGCATTTTGAGCTCACAGTGTTCCCTCCTCCTTAGAAACAAGGGGAAGAGCTCACTTCCGAGCCTCCAGCCCAACAACTGCAGAGAGAGTGGCCTTCTCTCCAGTCAGCAGCAGCGCAGGCGACCTCGCTGGGACTGACCAGGCCTCTATCTGTGCACCCACAGAGGCCTTTGCCAAGTGCATATGGTGGGGACCCGCTGTGCATCAAGTGCAAGTGTTTTAAAGGCTCCTGAGGGCGGAGTGCAGAAGTCCCTGGTGTGCTGTGGCCCTTTTATTGGGAACACAGGGAGGTGGCATCGGCAAGGCCTAAACCAGACCCAGGAGCCCTGCACACCTACGGCCCTCTCAGCCCCAAAGCGAAGGCTCCCCACTGGCCTCTGCAGCAGCAATGTTGCTGTAATTACTATTATTATTATTATTATTTGTTTTCTATTACCTCCAAGTAACCCTATTTCAAGAGCAGGGAAATTGCAATCGGACAACATATGGAGAAAGGATTTTGTGGGCTGTTCAACCTGTTTGAAAGCACACATCGCAATTTTTGAAGGTGCTTTATCCCTTTTATTTCCCAGTTAAAGTAGTGACATCTTTGAACTAATTTAGTATGAGCATTAGGTAATAGAGTTTGGGACCAGGAGTACAAAACAGGGGTAATTTCCCTTTAAAACAGTAAGGGTTCAAGGAAAAGAAAGCGTGACAGACATGGTGAAGGGCACACCCACCCGGGAAGAGAGGGAGGCCTGCTGTCCCTCGGCCCCTGCCCCCGGCTCAGTCCCACACAGTGCTGTCCTGAAAAGCCTTCTTGGTGTCCCCCTCCAGTCCCCCACCCGGCCACAGCCCCGCCCCCTCATCCCACGAATGGAGACAAATCATTTTTGGCTACAATACCACGGGGCTTTGCTTCGACCTCCCTGGTACGGGGACACTGTGCGGCTTGAATTTTTACATACAGCTGCATAAAGCAATTTTCATGTAAATTTCTAGGTACATCGGCCTGCCGTCGGTCTATTATTACATGGACACATACACAGAAGCCATTAAGTTTGACAGAAGATTAGAAGTTGCCCTTCATTCTTGGACACCTTTCCCGATGCCTTCGACAGTGTCTGAATCAGAAACAGAGAAAGAGGAAGGGAAAAAATGCCTGGGTACCGCCCACAAGCAGGACACACCGATCTGCCCACACATCTCCCAGGCTGGACGCTGTGGAATCAGAAAAGACCTGCTCAGGAAAGAAAGATCACTTGGTAGTAAAATCTATCCTCAAATGAGCAGAGGGAGTCAGGTAATTCTCCCGCCCTGCCAGGGAACTATCTGGTCACTCCGGTAACTTCACTTCATCTCACAGATGCACTGGATGAAAGTAAACAGTCCCCATGACCCCCTCTCCCCCCACCCTCCCATCGGTGCAGGCAGGCTGGCTCAATTAGCTCACAGCAGGTGGAGAAGTTTCCAGGGTCAGAGGAGCAAACCAGCTCTTCAGAGGCACCTTTTCCTGCGAGCTGGGGAGCTGGGAGCCCGGAGCTGAGAGTTGGGGCTCTCCCTGCCCAGCCAGTCACAGGAGTTAGCAGCCATCTGGCCCTTCATCTAAATGCATCACTGCCCAAATGAGGCACATTTCTAGAACACGTTCTTTTAAGGCAATGGCGTCCACACGGCACAAAGGGAGAGATGTCACCCAAACCGGGTCCAGGGTGTTTGTTTATGCAATCTTTAAATAATTCATCTTTATCCCTATTGAGCCCATCACAGCACGTCAAAAATCAAGGTGTCGCCTTGGCCTACTGTTTGCAGCACAGGACTGGCAGGCGAGCAGAAAATATTACAGAGACGGAGGGAGATACACGCAGGAGTGTGACCTTTCACTGTACTACCTATAACCAATCTCATCAAATTAAAGCACTGTATATTTTCCTTAATAATCTCTGATTAGGCTGGGGCTATGAGTGGACACGAACACCCACCATTGCTATGCAGCGGGATGTCTGCTTAGCACCAGCAAAGCGTTTGGGAATAAGTGAGCAAAATGCTTTAATTTGATAGGGTTACAATCCTGCAGGCTCTGGGGTGAAAGGTCCCCAACAGCTCCGCTCACACTGAATATGCAGAAATAAAAAAGTAAATTGCTTACATCTGCTGCCGGCGGCAGGGAAAATGATCTGATTGGCCAGTCTGAGGGCTCTCCATCTCTTTTGGGTTAGAGAGAGGGTTTCAGAGCATCAAAAGCTTGTAATTGGAGTAATTCTGAATTAATGGACACACACACACACACACACACACACACACACTCTCTCTCTCTCTCTCTCTCTCTCTCTCTCTCTCTCTCTCTCTCTCTCTCACAACATTTTGTGGCAGCTGTTTGCAGAAGCCTGCCTGTTTAGGAATGCTTACAGATTGCAAAGAAGCAACTTTAAAAATAACCTCTTTCCCCCGCCCAGATGGATCCTAACTATGGGTTTGAATGTGACAACAGGTAACAAGTATAACGTTCTTATCTGGCTTGTCCTTCTGCCACGAAGCCTGGAAGCTATCAGAACTACATATCTACCTGCCCACTTTGTACGTCTTCCTGAAATATATGTTGCCCTCGGTTCTCCTTCATGCATAAAAAGAGGACTGGGTAAGAGCTTCACCAGGATGCCTAGCAGTTGACACAGAAAGCTCAGGTTTTTGTGCTGCTGTGTCATGGGGGGTTTAATCTGCGTATTGGATCAATAAGAATCAAAGGTAAGACTCAAGGTCTTTTGGGCACAAGCTGGTTCAGTTTCACACAGGATGTCACCCTGATGAGTTCACAGAGCCCTATCTGGGAACCTGCCTCCCTGATCCCTCTGCAGCTTTGTCCAGTGTTTTCTGCTGACTAGGCCAAGGCTGCACTTGAACTCGCTTTCATTGTATTAGCTTCCAACAGCTTGCAGAGCTAACTGACACAGCCTAGTCCCATGGTGGGCAGGCCCCTGTCATGCACTGAGAGCAATGGTGGCCTCTCCTAGTGGAAAGAAACACCCAGGAGGGCAAGTAACTGAAACCAAAAGACGCACTAAGGGAGTGAATCCTGAGAGGGCAACTTTCAAGCCATTTCTCAGGCAGGCACTGATCTGGGAAGGCAGCACTGGCCTGACAGCCCTGGAGCTGAGCTGGACGTCCCCAAGCGCTCTGAGATGCACTCGCTTTCTGTGGACAGCTCCAGGCTCCTGATAGCTCAGTAGTAAACAGAGCTGATGGCCAAATGCAATTTTTCCCCCACATTCTCATTACTGCCCAAGCCTCTTGGACATCATCTGAATAGCCTATTGCTTTCTGTAAGCATCAGGTTGATAGATTTTATAATGCTGTTGAACAAGCTAAAAAATATCCTAGATATCAAATTGTATATACGTATACTTACACCCATTCACACATAATTTTTTTAATGAGGGCCAATCAATAGATTTCATACCAAGCCACACAAAAAGAAGTCTGGGTTCACCCCTGCCCTGAAAAGTCCATGATACGTGGAGACAAGGAGTCTTTTTAATTATTTGCTTTAGGCAGCGATTGCTCAGGGCTGGCGATGCTGGTGCTGTGACTTGGTCTCTCTTAGAAGGTTTTCTAGGAGCACAAGTTCTTTCTTCTGTAAGAAGGGACGCACCAAAGGGATCCGCTCTGGTCTCGATCATCCTGAAATGTCCTTTGTCTGCTGGGCGCTGCTGCAGTCTATTGGAAGGTATTTGTCAACAATTATATGTCTATTAAGAAGTAGTCAATCAGCGTAGGCCCAAGCCGCCAGGCCTCCAGGGACCAGCTATTGACAGGAAAGGGTCCATACCCCATCCAGCCCTTTTCTCAGCAAAGCACAGTCACCTGCTCCAAACCACTGTCTGTGAAATGTCACAGGCTTGCTATGTAAGTCCCAGCCTCTGGTTTCTCCACTATCTAAGCTAATACTCAGTTTGAATGAATAAAAGCCTTTTTAACAATCTGAATAAAGGATACTTATTAAAATGCTATTTAAACTGGGTGGGGGAAGATATTTAATATAATTAAGAATAGTAGGAAAGGACTGTGCATGTAGGTGGACTGCAATTACTCCTGAAAATTGTAAAACCGGAAGAAAATTAATAAGGGACACTTTAAATTAGCATGACGGTAATTAATATCTATAAATACTTTCCACCAACACAAAGTTTAGAGTTATTTACCTAATTCAGGACAAAAGGTTGTGATATCAGCCAATATATTTTCATGGATATTTAATTTATAAATCTTACTGCAGATGTTGTAATTATTACCACAAAGGGTTTGTCTTTTCTGGAAAGAAGGAAGACTGGAAGTTCCATGTAAATGTCTTAAACTAAAGCCCCCCTTCAGAAAAAAAAACAACACAATGGGGGGTGGGAGAGGGGAGAAAGAAAGAAGAAAGAAAGAAAGAAAGAAAGAAAGAAAGAAAGAA
>NW_017731385.1:3271338-3287389 GCF_001890085.2 Hipposideros armiger
AGGAAGGAAGGAAGGAAGGAAGGAAGGAAGGAAGGAAGGAAGGAAGGAAGGAAGGAAGGAAGGAAGGAAGGAAGGAGACCCTAGGTAAGGCTGTATTCTTCAACTGACAACCCTCCTGCATCACCAAATACCCTAGTTATCCTACAACAAAAGGCGGCATCAAACCCTCTCCACAAAGGCCTCAGACACACCACAATATTTAAAGCAGATGTACTATTTAGGGTCTCTGTACTGTGTAAGGTGCACTTTTAAGATCTGTTAGGGCCAAGGTTTGTTAAATTCACAAAAACAAACATTGTCCCCTTTCATTCAAATTACTCCCTGCGATTCCCGAGCTCCTGGGTCAGATAGAGAAATTGCCGTGAGGAAAACGTGATGGTACCGGCAAATGAATTCAGATGACGCTCGCCCCTCTACATCAAGCCTCCTTTCATTCTACCCCATCTATTTCCCTAACACCAAATAATTCCAATATTGGGGTAGAGCAAAGAAAAGGTCAATAAGAAATCCAAACATCCAGCAAAAGTTTTCTGGAGGGTTGGTGTAAAAATACGAGATAAAAATTAAAAGTACTGAAATGAACTGCAATGTCTCAGGTCTCAGGTCCAGACATTTCTGCCCATTTCTTCCTTTTAGAGACAAACAGAATAGATTAGAGGTACACTAATTAAATGGCCTAGCTCCAGTTTGAAGACTGTTCCCCATAACTCGGGAACCTTGGAACCCTTTTTGCATTTTGTGACCACAAACTACTGGCTTTTAATGCATTTAGTTTTATAGGTGTTGCTGATGTCCAAACCCACTTACAGATATTCAAATCTCCTCTGCTATATAGATTTAAAGGAGACCCGCAGTTCATGTGAGATGATCGCCCAGGGAAATTACAGATAACCTTCACGAAATGTTCCAAGAGCATAAAGAATGAAATGGACCAGGTCAGGAACCCACGTACTAAAAAGGTCCCGGAGCTGTTACTTCCACAGCAGACAGTCACCATTGCAAGGGGCAGCCGATCATCTCTTCTGAAAGCACCATTATGTGTATTTACAAAATAAACAATGCACACAAGTTTCATGATTGCCATTACTCATAATATGCATGATAGCAAGCTGTTAAATAAATATATGTGCCGTAGATGTCTGCCAGACCCATCATGCCTTTTTCCTACATCAGATCCAAGGCGTTGTCTTTGTTGTGTTAAAAAAAAAAATCACTCTTCATGAGGAAGCTGCAACAGCAAAAAGAAATCATTATTTAAAATAATTTACCAACCGTCAGATGCTCTGATTTTAAATCAGCTAAAGTCAGCAAGTGCAGAGTTTGGGCGAGAACTTGGTCTCGTTAGACTCAGGTTTGCAAGGCACAACCAGCCACACACCAGGATAAAAGTTCTCAGGCTTCAATAATTAACTCTCTCTCATGGGACTAGGTGGACAAATAAACAAACAAATAGCACGATCTCTTCTGAGTTCAGGGTGAACAAGCTGTCTGGTGTGAAATGCTTCCATCACAATACTGCCCTGAACACTGTGGTTTCTGTGCATGAGGACATTTGCTCACGGACAAATTCTTTCCTTTCAGAAGATGTTTAAAAATGACAGGACTAGAAATCTGTGTACAACCGTCCCGAGGCCTTAGCAAGACTCTCTGGTTGAAGCAAGTCTCTAAAATTTTTAAATCACATATTTTTTAAAGGATGCATTATTCCCGTCTCTCGTGAAGTAATACTCAATTCAAAGCTCAGAAAGAAAAAAAAAAGTATTCCCTTAAAGCAATACTCTAATTGGTGAAGAATTATATATTAAAAAAACTAGTCCTTTTAAGGAAAACTTTAAATTTTACTTAAAGTTTTTAGTTAATTTTTTTTAATGCATGCTGAAACACTGAAGCAGGGAAAATGTGTGGCATATTATTTATACATGGTATCTACACATATGGCTGAAATTTATATTTCAAAGACAAAGAATATTAGCATTACTTGCTAAAATAAAGAATATTTAGTCATCTTCTGATTTTCTCCTTTAAAAGGGTGATATAAAGGCTTTATAGGGACAATGCATAGATGACCATTAATTATGATGACTTTATTGGCTAAAAAGAAACACTTGGACAGTTCTAGGTACAAGTAGATGTTACTTTGTTTTTACATAGAGCCTTTGGTTGAGAGTCATCACAAAACTTTGCAGACGTTTATTTCGTCAATCTTTGCCAAATTTCCATCAACAGGGGAGCAAATATGTGACAGGTAGAGGACTCAGAAAGCTGAGGGATCCACACAGCCTTTCCGTGACGGGTGCTGGTCTCCGAGCTTCCATTGACTTCACAGAGGAGTACAACTTTGCTCATGTGTCCCAGCCATTAAAATAAAAATGAGAAAGAGAAAGAGAGAGGAGTGAGACAAGAGAAAGAATAAATGAGAACGACATGTAAGTGGATCGATGTGCAGTATTTAATTTTTTGCTTTGTTTTTCTTAGAAGAATAACCTTAGAAAAGGCCTCCTTAAGACCCTGTCAGGGGGCCCTGGTATAGTTTGGAATTAGTTCTCCTGGTGCTGGAGAGTCCCACAATGTGAGTAAATTAAAACAAGCCCAGGATATGTTGCACTGCTTCAAACTGAAGAGGAATAAGAGAGCCCACAACGTGTCTGTGACAACCGCTCTGTATTTACGACTGTTTTTTGATACAGAAACCAGCACAGAATGTGTAAAACTGACACACAGTACAAATACACTGCTCAGAGAGAGACGGGTAAAAGGTGCTGCTGTGTTAGGTACATAGGAATCCGACAGGCATGAATGTCACACTATGCTTTTGAAAAATACCCCCCCATAAAAGAGGGGGTGGGATGATGCTATCTTCCTCTTTCCACATGAAATACCAGTATGTTTTCTTTTCCACATGTTTTAGACACATATCCATTTCTAAAGAATATTTCTCTAGGTGTGCATGTCTAAAAATGCAGGCCCTTCTCTATTACAAAGCTGCTACAAGGTGTCCAGACGGGAGCAAATATCTTACAGATGAAAATCTTCCAAGCTCAGGATTCCCTAACAAAATGTATTTAAAAAAATATATATTAGGTAAATGGCTTCAATTCAGTGCATTGATGATGAACACATATTCTTATTTTAAAATGCATAGGTATCTAAGTACCAAAGGAGGCTTGTATAAGGAAGAAAAGATGTGTCAATAAATTGCTTTGTGGAAACATTTTCTGTTCAGTTCAGTAAAGTATTTTTTAAGTTTTAAAGAAATTCAGGATATCCTTAACTTTTGATCTTTAAAAAACAAACCAGACCTTTCATCCTTTCATTTACACACACACACACACACACACACACACACACACACACACACACACATGCTTTCTTCCACAAATTTTGAGAGGCCAATAAGGAAACACTGGGGTGTCGCCAGCATACAAGTGTTTGCTAATTATTCTTGTCCATTTAATTAGAAAGTATTATTTCCTGTTTTTCAAATCAGTGATTTCTCTCTGAACAATAGAGTAGGACACACCTTCAAATAATAATTAGAAAAAAATCATCTACTTCCAGAACGTTTAAGGGTGAAATTCCTGATGCCACTGGCAGAATCCCTGGTATCTTACTGCCATCTACTGACCATTGTTCAAATGTCATGATTTAAAGGTACAGGTTAGATTTAAATAAAGAATTTCAGAACCAGAACACATTGAAAGCTCTACTGGAACACCTCATTGCTTTGAAGGTTGCTCCAAATGTTTGAAAATACTTCCTTAACCTGAGCTGAGCTCTCTCTACCTGAAACTACCACTTCCTGGTCTTGGCTTGGCTTTCTGTGACTCCAATGTCCCTCTTTAACTCTTCAAAATTCTGAGAACAGGACTTAAATCCCCTCTTTCCCTCACCAACCCTCTATTTTTGGCAGTTGCAAACATGGCTTAATGATGTGTACTCAAGAACCCTTCTAGATCTTTTCTACCTGTGCTGCTTGCTGCTATGTCCTCTTCATAGATTTATACAGGTTTTTTTAATCTAAGAAAACATCCTTTTATTCAATCATGTGACATATATTCTTATTAGGTTCCAGCCTGCCAAAGCATTATTGAATCATAATTCTACTATCTTTTCCAATTTTGTGCTGGCCGTGCATGTATTATTTAGCAACATTGTTATTTAATTGGCATGCCATCAACTGCCCCTGTCCACACCACTTTTGTATATTCCTCTAGACATCTTCCAGTATGATCAGATACCGTATGGAAAGGTTTCAAGGCTGTCATGTATATGCTCAGACAGAGTCTAGCACATCCTAAAAACTCAACAAATGATAGCTATTCTTACAATTATCATTAATAAAAATAATTAGTACAGATGCGTGATACAAATGGGACTGATGATATAACTTGTCATTATGCTAATATCTGTTATACTAACAACGGCATTCAATCAGTTACAATTCCTCACTCGAAGCCCATCTTTCTCCTTTTCTACTCTTCACAGCTCCTCACAAACAGGCAAACAGATCAAAGATGATCTGATCATCCCCTCGAGCAGCTAATTCGTCTCAGTCAAAAGGCACCTTGGGCAATTGGGAATTCACATGCAGAACCTCCCTGCCCACTGCACCCCACCTTGGCTTCCAATTCTCTCCTGATCTATTGAGGAGAAAACAATGTTCTGAATCAAAGAGAAAGTGGAAAAAAAAGGGAAGGGGAACAGCCTCTGGCTTATCCCTCTGCTGTGTCAAGTGTTGGGGTCACATGCACTGAGCTGGGGCCTCTGCTTCCCCTGGGTCCCTATTCTTGTTCTAAGAGTAACCAGAGTGTGACACTTGGGTCCCAGAGCCTTGCAAGTTCCAGGTCATCCGGGGACCGGCACGGACTGACACAGTTCCAGGATCCATTGCCTGCTTTCTGCTCTTTGGAATAACCCAGAATGGATATATTTAGGCCAGCATTATTCCAGTTTCATAGGGCCCTGATGTATTTATTCAAAGAATCCGCTTTGAACTCCTGACAATTGGACTAAAATTGATAACATTCACTTCACCCACAGCATCTCTAAAGGGCTTACTGAGGAGGAGGCGAACGCCTCTCCCGCCAAGAAAAAAAATATGAAATCATCACCAAAATATCAATCTTGTAAATTCTAAGAAAAAAAATATAGTTTTGAAAAACTAAAAACAATTCAATTTTTAAAAATCCATTGATTGATGAAAACCTGAAAATGACACAATAAACAAAACAACCATATTGTCCTGATAAGTGTCATGGGAAGCATCTAAAACTTTCAACTGTTTGTTAGGTTCTGGAATACCAAATTTTAATGAGAAAGTTATAAAGCGTTGGGGAGACCAGAACTTAGCTAAACAGGCACCAACAGAGGCCAACACAAAGACCTTCCTTGGGCATTTGTGGCTTATAGAGTGTGCAGGGAGCAGCCACAGAGCAGAGCTGGGTCAGAACCATCACCCCTCTCCTGATTTCTAGGAAGTTCCGAAATCCTGGAACCGGAAGTCTACACCCAGCTCCTGATTTTAGCCAATCCGGACAGCATGATGCAGGCAGACACACAGGAAGCTGTTAATGGAGGTGCCTTTGGAAATGCGAATGGAGGCATAGGAGGGGGGGTCCATGTGTTCTGCAGCATGCCCTGGCCTGCTCTGTCTCCTACTGGGAGCACAACACATTCAAACACACCTATCTGCTGTTCTTCCACCACTCAATTACTTCTCCTTTCTGCCACATAGAAGCTTCTCCAAGTATAGCCTCATTTCTCTCTTTCTCTCTCTCTCTCCTTCTACCCCACTCTCTCTCTCAGAGTTTCTTTCATTGAAGTTTTGTTTATAAGTACATGTATAATGCTATCAAATTATAAATTAAAATAGTACGTCTTAGCGCAAATAGGATAAAGGGCTTATAATGTAATGAAGGCCCTAGTGTCCTACCTCACCCACCCGTTCTGTTCCCCAGAACTCTTTCAATTCATTTTATTTTTTGTGTGTGTGTGGTTACTTCTAGAACCTCTAAAAATCTTGCTTACACAACAACTATTTTGTGATTTACCTCCTTAAGACATTATCTATTGAACTGTGTATTGTCCCAACCTCCCCTCTTTATTAAAACGGAAGCTTGGTGAGAGCAGGATCTATTGTAGTCTCTGTTTAGGCTATAGATACATGTGGGACAACTGGAGGTTTTGCTGTATCTGTTTTTATTTATTTATTTGTTTATTTATTTATTTATTTATTCATTTATTTATTGCAAAGAAGTAGCAGATGAAAAGGATAGATGCTGGCACCTCCGCATTCATCTAATAGGGTATGAATCTTTTACCTGGAATGCCTACTAAACTAACCTTCTCCATTTAATTAGCCGTCAGGATCACCACACTTATTCTGGGAGACAGAAAGTGAAGAAAAAAAAATGCCATTTTTCTACCATTCCATCAAGCATAGCTGAGACTGCTAAATGTTTCTGGCTTAAAGTTCATCTTTCTATGTCTTAATTTGGAGGAGAAGGAACATAGATCACTCTGCCACCATATTTAAAGTTTCAAAAACATTAACAGATTCATAAGAATTCAAGTAGCACAGAAAATGACTTTTAACAACAGCGCATGCCATGAAAAGGAGATTTCGATTCTCTCTCTCAGAAGCCACCAGCTTGGTCTCATGCTTTCGTGTTTACGGCGGACTTACTCTTGCACATCCCCAAGACGAAGGACTCAGAAAAGAGGCCGGTGTGCTGTTCACCCCCCAGGACACATTACATGCCACTCGCAAAACAATCACCTGCACTCACCTGGACCCCACGCATACCCAGGTACACTCAGGACCCCCAATACACATGCATACACCACCCTCAGCATCTATTTCTACATCAGATTTATTTTGTTTTGTTTTAGCGAGAGCAAAGAGAACTAATGAGCCAAGAAACAAGAATAAACACACCAGACACAGGCACACACACATTTATATACAGATTGTGACTCATCAGGAATTGTGGCTTTAATGGGAAACCGCAGTTTGTGGGATGTATTTGAAAAAAGGAAGCCACTGACTAGTACCGGGGTTATGTTCCTTTTGAGCATGTCTACCCAGTTGACAGGCACATCACTGGCCCTCCGTGTAGGTTTCCTTCCCTTATTTCTTTCCAGAAAGGCCAATCTCTCTAGTTCATGCATACAAGTATCATGCTGCATATGTTGAATAAGAGATTCCCCATTGGGGGCCCAATGCATTAAAATAAATAATGTATTTTGGAAAGCATCTGAAGTTGAGAAGTTTCCAGAATAAGATCTCCCAGACATACATCTCACAGTATATGCCAGGTATCGCCAGTCGTGTGCAGAAGAGGAAGTACACACGGCAGGTGAAGGAACCCAACAGGTGAAGGAACCCAGCAGGTGAAGTCAACGTGCTGGGGCGTCTTTAGAACAAGGGTGGGAGTTACAGACTTGGGTTCAAGTTGTCCCTTTGCACAGTGTGGGTGGGCCTTAGACACCATGTCTCACTGAGCCTTACTTGGGGGCATCTGTGATAAAATGGTGAGGATTAAATGAAATGTTGTGTGTGAAGCTCTCATCTCAAAGCCTGGGATGTAGTAAGTGCACAAACAATGCTGACTGCCGATTTTTCAACTCCACACCTTATTTTTGGATGTTGTCACTGATTTGACGTCCTTGGGACTTGGCAAAAGGGGCAAAATGAAATGCCATTAGATGTTCAAAGAGTTGATTTAGTTGGGTAGAAATAAACAAAGGTCAGATCAAGCTATTTGGAAAGAAAGGCAGATATTTCAATGCTGATGTTGCATGGGGTCCATTATTTTTGTAACGACTCTGAGACTAAGAGTAATTAATGCCTGATATCTCGTTTTACAAAGGAGGAAACTAGGGGACGGATTTCGGCTGGCTTACCATGACTCTGCTGCGGAGTCAGCGGGGGCAGGAAGATAAAAAAATCTGGATCGAGATGATCTTGTTCAATCTCCTACTTTTCAGTAACAAATAAAAGAAGCCCCTAAGACCTAAAGCTCTATCCATTTTGCTTACTTGTCGGATGTTGAAAAATTGTCCATGTGAAACAAAGTATAAGTGTTCATTTTCAAAAACGGTAACAGTCAATGTTAATGAGGGTTCAGGACGTTTTCTAGAGAAATCTTCAGTCTCGTAGAGCACCCGTGGAAGGCTCATGCCACAGCTTTTTCTAAAAGCGGTTTGGCGATGTTTCAAGGGCCTCCCAAGCATCCTTCCCCTTGAATCATATAATTCCATTACTCTAAATTTATACCAAAAGAAGAGTCAGATGTACACAAGGATCTGTAGTCTAAGAGGTTTGCGATGGAATTAATTACAATAATTTCTAAAATAGGAACGACAACATACTTATTCAGCACAGGGGTTATTTGTGGCACATACTTATGGTGAAAGATTCCATGGCTGAAAATAATATACAATCGTTTTTTTAAATAAGAGAATTCTACGGTATATTGTTAAGCAAGAAAGGGTAATTACGAACAGCTACCCTACATGGTTTCTGTTTTGTTGAAAAAGGATATGTATTATATTTTTATAACCACCAAAATGTAACCCTTCCTGGTAGGACTCAAGGGGTTGTCTCCCCTCTAGTTGTGTATGTCCCAGATCTTCTCTGATGAATTTATGTAATTTTTAATCTGAAAAATATAACAAAAGAAAAAATATAGTGCTGGCTGAGTGGCTGGTTGGTTAAGAGTTGGCTTGGGACGCCAGCTCTGAGCAGCAGGGCCCCGGTTCGGATCCCACAGGAGGGCCAGTGACACTGTGCCCTCTACGGCTAAGATGCTGAACAACAGCTCGACCTGGAGCTGGGCTACCATGAGTCACCCGCGACAGCATAGGCTGCAGTGGGGCTGCAGGTGGGCTCCTGTAAGCTAGCGTGAGTGACTGGCAGCCGGCGTGAGCTGCCATGAGCCACCATGAGTGACCGTCCAATGGACGGCGAGCGACTGCCTCACCTGAGAAGAGTGCAATGATCACAATACCAACATGGGCCAATGAAGCGACATCCTCCACAACTAGACTGAAGAACAGAAGGACAGCAGCTTGTCTATTCCCCTTCCCCCATTCCCCAACGCTGTTCCCTTCCCTAATTCCCCAATAAAATCTTTAAAAAAAGAAAAAAGAAAAAATATTAATATGCATGGTGAAGACTAAAAAGCCAATGTCAGTGCTACGTGGGGAGACGTCAGAGTGATGGGGGGAAGTTGGGTGAAAACGTCTCTTTAGATTTTGGAATAGAGCCAACAAGTCCTCTTGTTAAAATTATGGCCCCATGTTAAGAGCACCCTATTCTTTTCAATCTCTCTTCCTTCCTAGACTGCAGCTATCTTCAAACAACCTAGGAGTAATTAAAACGTGGCCTGTGGACAAGTTTCCGCATTTTGATAAATATGTGTTGATAAAACGCAGACAGGGAAATGAATATGTGTTTCTCGTGAAAATCACCCTCTCCGAATATGCTATAGCATTTCTGTGTAACTGCGTTTATGGTGGGTTGCTAATATACTTTTGATTAAGAACAATATTTGTATCATATATCATCCACTTGAAAGAAAAAGGGGTCTGGCCCCAGAAGGCAAAGCTACGTGGAAAGCTTGGCCTTGGTTTGCTGTGAATTAGGCGCCCTGTTTTCCACCACAGGGCAGGAGCCAGCGAGGCTCCAAAGTCGAACCAAGCATGGTGATTTCTCATACATTAGGAATCCCAATGCCTTCAAATGAGTCACTATTTCAGCCTAAGCAACTCCTGTGAAATCTGTCTCCCGATTATGGAGATGAAGACAGTGTTGATGGAATAGATAAGTCGGACTTAACCGAACATGTGTTAAATGTATGAATTTCCTGAGGCTTGAGAGAGTGGGATGCTGAGAACAGCAAATGAAGGGCATTGTTTTTAATGTAACAGGATACTGAAATGAAATTGCAGCTGAAGCACTGAGATAATAGGTACCACCTTCCAAAGAGACGTCTCAGACTTCGATGCAACATTTTTTTTAAAAAAGTGTAGCCAAAACTAGTCACTATTGAACGGGTCACCTACAGTGAGTGCAAAAGGACATGGAGTGATTCTGAATATAATCAGCACAGGATTGGTGTGTAAAATACAGATTGCCCAATTAACTTGGGATTTGAGGTAAACACCAAATATATAAAAAATATTTTTAGCATAAGTATATCCCAAATATTGCATGGGACATACTTATACTATTTTTTTCCTTGTGTATCTGAAATTCACTGTTAATGAGCATCTTCTTTTTCTTTTTTTCTCCTAAATTTGGTAACCCTTTGTCAGTACCTCTGCAGATGGGGGCTTCAAGAACCCAACTCAGATAGCTAAAATGTGTATTTCCAGTTTGGGAGGGCCACAGTCTGGTGGCAGAAGATGGGGTGTCTGATGCTACACTGGCACAGGCTTACACTCCCAGAGTTTGTCAGGAGACGGAATGCTTCTGTTTCCTGTGATCCAGTTGTGAACACACGGGAGAAAGGGCTAGGCTTGTTTCGTGCCATCCCAGAGGATGACCTGAGGAAATGGAACTTGAGCAGAAGGCGGCCAGAAGCCACGAAGGAGTCACAAGTGACCAGGTGGGATGGGAGGCCTTTGCCCCATCACTAGAGCTGCAGGCAAGAGATGGTCAGAGAACCAATGCGCACACATTCACCAATACATGTGTGATGCTCATGAGAGAAGAGGAAGGAGAGATGGGATGAAGGAGAAGGGGAGAGAGAGAAGAGAGAGAGAGAGTGAGAGAGAGAGAGGAAGGGAGCGATCCTGGAATAGGAAAGGCTAGTTTTAAATACATGCCGTGATCGATAGCACAGAGCTTGATACCTGGGACAACTCCATTCAAGTAAGAAGTTCCCACTCTACCATTCCCCTTAAATCTTTTCCTTTCAGGGTTTCAATCCTGTGGGCTTCCTAAGCATCCTGAGCAAGATGGGGAGGAAGTAGAAGCAGCCAGTGAGATGCACAGGCAGGCAGCCAGGCCTCCCGTCATCTAAATCGACATGGAGCTGGAACAGGAGAGCCATTCGGCAGAAGGAATACATTCTTCTTCTTCATAGGACTAGACATTTAAATTATTAATCTGAGGCAGTGTTTTGTGACTCTAGGGATTAGAGAATCTAACAGTGAGAGGAAAAATTATAGGCAAACGATGGATCAACTATTCAGAGTGGATTTAAGGGGAAATAAAAGACGAAGCTAAACAGCCTTCCAACTGCACCCCGAGAGTCCTGCTTGGTGAATGTGACAATTTCATTTATTTTTATCATGGTTTACGTGTATCATAAGAAAAGTCTGATTATTTGGGGAGTACTTTTTGTTCTTATATTTTTACAGTAAAGCTTTAAGTAGGGTGGCCAGCGACACCTTGGAATGTCCTGGATTTAGGTGGCACAGGTAACACACAAAGGAAAAAATGGTTGCATAAAGCTCAGACTGGTAAGCCTGAGCTCTTTGCTATTATTGTAGCTACTTGTATGTATTTGCAGAATAAATTTCATGTTACTTCAGGAAGGGTTTCCACTTTCATAAACGCCCAGAAAGCAGAGAGGGGAAAAAAAACAAATGTTCCCTGGCCCCACACTGTATGTGCTATATCTGCATTTACACCCACAACAACCCACTGAGTTAGCCATGATTCCTAATTTACAGGTGCAGAACCTAAAGCTCAGAGAAGCTTACCCAGCCAGTAAGAGGAGAAGCTCAGATTCAAGGCCAGGTGTGACCCTTTGAGGTCTACCAGTCCTGCCTATGTCATCTTTGACTATAGAATGGACCACTGTGGCCTGAGTCACATGGACCAGTTGGAGAGATTCCACCTGCATAACTTCCCATCAGCCCCTGGCCTGGGAAGGCTAACCTCCCAAAGTGCCACCATCTGAAACACCTCTCCAGCTCATGTAGTCCATGAGTTTGCTGCACCCCAATGCACCCTGCCTCACAAAGGGGTCCATAAGGTGCCCCAGCGCATGACAGAGGGGCCTGCAGAGTCTGCCCTGAGCTCTGGCCCCTGGACCTCGGAGGCAGAGTGCAGATGGAGCAGGGCCAGGGACTAACTACTGTACATCCTGCTCACCTACTGACCGAAGGGTGAGGTTCAAACACCAAGGCTCACACACCATCGGGGCCCCGGTTTTCTTCAAACACTACAAAGAGGTCAAGGTCTCTTCCTGCCAGACAACCTGTGACTGCTCCCCTCCACAGGGCGCTGGAAAGATTCACTTGCATATCAACCGGAATAATCAAACCCAAGGCCCAGCATCTAAGTCCTCTGATCCTTCTGGTTGGGGAAAAGAGGGCCAAGAGCAGGAAGATTTTTCTACACCCCTCTCCACGGGACTTCTCAGGAGTCAAGAGAGGCCTAGGACACTTTCATTGTTTGGTTTCCAGTCAATTTTTTTTTTAATTGAGAAATGCCAAAATAGGATTACAAAAATTGACACATCTTAATAGTTTACATTTAGACATTCAGTAGAATGATGACTACATTTGTCTCTGAGCCTTATCAATACATGTGTGACTGTAGGTATCACTTTACTTGGAAATGCCACCCAAGTCTCACATGGAGGCCTTATCTGAATGGAGGCCATTCTGCATTTATACCACGATGGGGGTCTTGCCCCCAAGGTCCTCTGTAACACACACTGAAATAGTTAAGTTTCTTCCATCACTTTTCATGATGAAAATGCCCCCTATCATTCAAAGATTTCTCAATGGCCTATTTAGCAAATTCTAAAGTTAAGACATCTGGATTGGAGATAGACTCACTCTCTTTCATCATTGGCCTCCTAGGCAGTCCTAGAAGGCACAGCACCTGGTTTTCAGTCTCTAGTAAGGGCTGATTATCTCTGGACTCAGAAGTCACCATCTAATACACTAGGGTGAAATCAAAATAATGGGTCAGAAGAAATCTATCAGTGTAACTCTGAGACCGCAGGGAGGTAAAGGAATAGCAGGAATTATGACAACGACAGCATGAATCAAATGTTTACTATGGTCCATGAGTATGTGCGATGGTTACACATGTGGACTTCGGAGTCAGACATACCTGGACTCAGTTCTTACCTGCCAGGTACAGGTAAATATTCCCATCTTACTAATGACCTTTAGTCAGCCATAGAGAGTTAGTATTAAAGATAATGTGGCATGGTGCCTGGTGCCTGGAAAGTACTCAACAAATAGTAGTCACAGAAAGTACTAGTGGCAATAGAAGTAACAGTAATAGTAATAGTAATAGTAATAGTGATGAGAAAATATAAGGGAGACGATGACAAGGCATTTGTCTTCCATCAGTTTATGTCTCAGGAGGCAAACGAGATTCATGACACAATAATTATAATTAGAGTTAAAACAGATCCTTGGGAATCAGCTAGCCACATGCTTAAAGTGATACCCAAGGTGCCATGGCCTTGTATATTCCTATCCCCTACTGTCCCCTAGAGTGCAGGTGGAACCTTTGACTTGCTTCTAACCAATAAGGAAAATATCATAAGGTGTCACTCTCATGATTACCTTACATGTTATGATAGCTACATATGGCTTGAGCAGACTAAGAGACATTGCTGTTTAAGAAGCAAACAGCCATGTTTTGAGCTGTGGGTGGGGGGTGGGGCTTTGGGGGCCACATGGCAGGAAACACCTTTAGCCTCCTGGCCTCTTGACCACAAGTTTGGTTTGTTCTTCATGATGGGCTTCAGTGATTCCACTTGTCCTAAAAAGACACATCATCATTGCAGTTTTTCCAACAGAAGCACTGATTTTTAACCATGAAGCAGAGCTAGATAGGGAAATATTACATAAAGAGAAAACAGTGTGATGAGTGGTGTCCTCCAGAAAAAAGAAATGTTTCAATGTTTACTAATTGAGTTTCTCTCCACTTTCATCTGGGGGTGATATAGAAAAGTGATGTGAGTTCACAAATGACCCAAGTGCTATAAATCCCTCCACTGCCGAGAACAGGCAAACTGTAGTTTCACGTAACCATCAGATGTTGTCTGGTAGGGTTTAATCCACTGGTGACAGGAAAAGCTCCATTAATTTGTATACCCTTTTTGTTGGTGATGAAAGCCTTAAAGCTGAAACTAAAATCAACTGCTCATAGTTAGAAGATCCTCTCCCTGCTCTTCCAGAGTGGGGTTACTTGGCTTGTCTGTTACCAAACCCCCTGCCTCTCTCTCCAAGTCTGCGACTGGCCCGTAAAACTTAATATGCTGAGGAAGCCCGACTTGCACACACGTGGGAGAGAAGCAAAGAGGAAATGGGCCTGTTTCTGAAACTCTGAAATACATTCTTTAGGCAAATCACCCTTTCCAAGCAAAGCTAAGCTGCCTCTGCTACGGATATTTCCTTTTGCTTTGTCTCAAACAATGGCGACTCATGAAAAATTCTCACTGAGCTATTTTGGGGTGGGGGGGGGTTATTTATAAACATCCCAACAGCTTCTCAACAGGAAGAACAACAAAAAAACATCAGACTTTTGGAAATGTGCTGTTGTGTTTTTTTTTCTCCATGAATATAAGAATGCTGCCACATGCAACTGGAAAGCGTGAATGTATATTTTGTGCATATGCTATCCATAAAGGAAGATGTTTTAAATTCCATATTTTTCCTCCCAGGCGTCAGGCACTCTTTCCAAGTGCAGTTAGTACTCTGGATCTGTGACAAAACATAGCTGCACTGCACATGTGACCCCTAACAGGAGGCAAAGGGGCAGCTTGCTTCGGACCCTCAGACAGAAGGAGGGCCTCCGCCTAAGCACGTGGTTAACGAGGGCCTCTGCTACCCTGTCTCCTGGCTCATGTGTGACGGCTGCGTATCAAGGCTACGTGCCACTCTCAGCGCATCGTTTCTTACTGTTCATCTCTCTGGGCGACAAAGGAAAGGATGGAAATTGGTTCTTAACAGAAATAGAAATAAATCGATGCAGTTTTTAACTGACCCCCTCCAAGGAGACGTAGGTCAGATGAAGCATCTGGCTCGGCTGTTATATGTGTAGCCAGTTTTCTTGTTTGGAGACTGACACTCGGGAAGTGTTTGAAAAGGCCAATGTCCTCGTGTATAAACAAGCGACTCCTGACCCTGGGACCTGTGGCTGATGGTCTAATTGGCAACTCAGTTTTTCCTTCTCCAAATTATTTCATTTTAATTCACGATTTATAGACCAAGATAATTAAAAACAACACCAACTGTAGCCCACTGGAGAGTACATCTCTACAAGCTGCTATTACTGTGGGGAAGAGCAGAGATACAGCCACAAAGTATCCAAAGCAAGCACTGAGCTCAAGTTACTGTTCCAGGAGCTTTCCAAGTGGGTTTGTCACTGGCCGATTTGTTCTGTAACACAGACTCTTCCATATTCGGTGTCTGAGGGAACGTAAGACTGAGCAGTCAGTGCTGAAACACCCCAGAGAGTAGGGGAAGTGAGTTCTTTTCATCTCGGCTTCCTGTGGCCCTGGCACAGTTTTGGCCTTCACTCCTGTTGGAGTCGGAATCCCAACACATTGCACAGTCACGAAGAGTCTCAGCTGTGAAAAGATCGCTCGTGACCCTAAGCCTGACCACCGCCACCATGCAGCAAGGCTGGGCAACCCAGGCCAGGTGGGCTTGGCCCGCGGTGGAAGACATTGCACCATGTTTGGGAAACGACTTTGAAAGGAACTGGCATTTTAATAATATAAATGTTTAAAAATTATATAGGGAAGCCTGCGAAGTTGGGAAAGCCCAACCAGCCACTGGGAGCCCTCGGGAGTCCTCCTTGCTGGCATCTGCAGTTTGATGATTATTATAGACAGAATATTTGTGTTCTGCCACCCCCCCACACCCCCAAGTCTATACATCAAAGCCCTAACTCCCTGTGTGGCTGTATTTGGCTATGAGGCCTCTAAGGAATTATGGTTAAAAGAAGTCATAAGAGTGGGGCCCTGATCTGATAGGATTAGTGTCCTTGTAAGAAGAGGCACCACAGTACATTCTCTTTCTCTCTCTCTCCCTCTCTCTCTCTCTCTCTCTCTTTCTCCAC
>NW_017731385.1:3287434-3301553 GCF_001890085.2 Hipposideros armiger
GCCCCTGAATGCACCCAGAGGAAAGGCCTTGTAATGAAACAGTGACTAGGCAGAGAATATCACTAGTACCGAATTGCCAGCACCTTGATCTTGGACTTCCCAGCCTCCAGAACTGTGAGAAAATAAATTCTGTTGTTTAAGCCACCCAGTCTGTTGTATTTCACTATGATGGCCTGAGCTGACTAATACTTAAGAGTTTTGTTTCTGCATTTGTCATTCTGAGAAGGGAGGGCAGAGAAAGGGAGACTCTCCCTGGCATGCTTCCAAGCATTCATCATTGCCCCCACATTGTGCCCAAAGTCACACAGAGGCCAGTATGTGCAGCAAAATGAAGACACCCAAACATCAGAGCGGTGCCCACCCAGATCAGGCTTGTAGCTCTCTGCTGCCCCTGCACCCCTTCCTACCCCCCGCCCACAGCCTCCATCCTTGTTTCACGGGGCAATGGTGAGGACTGAATGAACTGACACTCACAGAACCCTCAGCACAAAGCCTGCCTATAAATGGCAGTAACTGTTAGCATTAGAGCCATCTGTGGAATATTTGGGTAAAGAAGCAAAGGGCCTTGACACAAACTTGAAATGGAAGGCAGGCCCTGCATCCTCACCACCCTCTCTGGAAGGAAGTGATATGGCCTCAAGCCTCAGTTTCTTCATCTGTACAATGACCATGTTATCTATCTCGTGGGCCTCATTGAACACTCCCTGGCTTCTTACGGTGGATGCGAGTCTTACACTACGGCTAAGAGGCGCAGTCTGGGATTGATGTCCTAGGTTTAGGGCTTTGGGGCAAGTTGTGAGGGAGGCACCACGTCCCGTGGGCCCCAGGAAAGGCTGGACTCTGAGGCCTGTGATGGGGGCGGGGTGGGGGGAAGGTGGTTCTGAAGCTCAGCGCCCATCCTAGACTTGGGGAGCAGAGCACCGGGCTGGGACTCCAGGGACTCAGCCCTTGGTGACACGTGTGACCTCAGACAAGTCATTACCCACTCCGGACCTCAGCCCCTTCCCCTTTAAAGGAGGAAAAAAAACATGATTATTTGCCAGGGCCCCGGGATCCTGCGATTGTAAACAGTTCCTTCTCTTTTATCGGAGTCCGCATTAGTGACAAGTGGACACAGAGAGATTTCATTCTGTGCTCGTGGTCGGAACGATTTGTATTCCACAGCCTCCGTCCCTCACAGCAAGGCTGATGTGTGTTTGGACTGCAATAACCAAGTGTGTTATATTTTGTAAAAAAACAAATTAATGATGAGAACTCACACTAATGGTACTTTTCCTTTTTTCAATTCAAAGAAAATTGGATTTTCCGGGCGTGTCAGAGTTGGTAGCTCACTGCCATTAGGAAGGAGGGGGTTATGTAAAATCCAGAGAAAGTGTTATAATCTGGGGAAGTTTCTAGTAGAAGGAACCCGGAGACCACATTTCCAAAGCTGGCATGCAATACACCTGGGCCAGCTTCCTTGGGCTACAGTTTTCCACACGGGGGGCTGTTAACTCCTGAAAAGGCCACCCAAGTTCCATGATGAGGGGCCAGGCTTTAGGAAGAAACAGGCCCTGACAGGAAGCACCCCAGTGTCCCCACAGACGGCCCATACTCGGCCAAACAGCCCTTACTGCCAAGTTGCTATTCTCTAGGCATGATAGCAAAGTGTACCCAAGACCTCCATCCGGGAGAAATGAACTCCCTGAGTTTTGAATGATGCTCCCCAAGCTGGGAGAAGTCACAGGGAGGTGGAAGGGGTTTATAAAGAGGGCCCCCAAATTCAAACCCTAATCCATAGGGAAATGATTCTTCACTGGGGAAAGTGAACAAATCCTCCCCAACAGGAACTCTCAGTGTGCCAGGAAAGGGAAAAAGTATAGGTTATGAAATAAACTCAACCACTGATCCTATATTGTATGTTTTCTCTGTCTTTCTGGATGATAAACAGATGATAGATAGATAGATAGATAGATAGATAGATAGATAGATAGATAGATAGATAGATAGACAGGGATCGATCTAATTCTTGAAGAATAGGCACAAAAATATAAACAGTTCCTATAAAAATATAAACAGTGGCGTTACTTTTCCATTCATTCAATGTGCCAATGACTCGTCTCCTAGTTAGAAACTCAGCAGTAAACAAGAGACAAAATCCTGACCGCCAAGCAGCTTATAGACTGGGGAATAATTTTATGTAGCAAATAAATTCATTTGTTTTTTTTGGTGGTTTTAAAGTTTCTACAGTGAATATATATGACTTTATGGTCAGCAAAAAGTATTAATAAAAAATAATAAATAACAGTGAAAGCTCCCTGCTTATAATCTTTAGTTTTCTTTCTCTTTGTGGCCACTTTCCTTCCTTCCCAGCCTTCACTTACAAAATCATAGCTTTGAGTCAAATAAATATAAATTCAAATTCCTGTGTTGCCACTGGGCAGGATGCTTTATTTCTGAACTTCAATGTTCTCGCCTCAAATGGGGTGTCCGCTGTCCCCCCGAGAACGCAGTGTGGATATGACCATTTCCACAGAGAACACATGGAGACACGGGCATGAAGAGAAGGCTCAGTGGTGGCTAAGGCTGGGCCTCCAAGGAGCCCTGGCTCTCTAGGGAGCAGACATGCTGGTTCTCCAGTTCTCGATGAGTGTCATGTGTGGGGAACGGGGAGCGATTGAATGAGGAAGACCTTGGTTTCATTCCCATCTGTGTGGATTTCCAGCTGCACAGTCTTCAGGGAGTTCCCTGACCTCCCTGAGTCAATGTCCTCACCTGTTGGGGAGACTGCGGGGGAATGAAAATATCTTTCTACATGATTGTTAGGAAGATCAAAAGATGCTGAACATGCTTTGAGAACTGCACTGTCAACTGCAGTCAACTGTGTCAAGTGCATGGTCAGCTGTGTGAGTGACACGACCAGGGGTGTCACTACCTGGTCAACTGCATTGCCAGCCATAGTCTCTGCCAAACCAAACTCAAGCCTGCTGGTAAGATTCTGGAAGGAGAAGGAAGAGGAGGACCTGAGTTAGCCATACATTCCTGCCTTGTCCATACCCTGGGAGCAGCTGAACTTTCCTTGATGTGTTAGCTTTCTAATACTAGGCGTCATTCTCCAAAGGATTCGAATGGGATGGTCA
Organism: Hipposideros armiger; assembly: GCF_001890085.2. NCBI lineage: Eukaryota > Metazoa > Chordata > Mammalia > Chiroptera > Hipposideridae > Hipposideros > Hipposideros armiger. Next base: position 3,290,554 of record NW_017731385.1, read on the forward strand.
CTGGGCGTTTTCACAGCAGACCACTATCGTTCCCATGAGAAGACATTTCCAGATCTGACTTATGTACCAAGCTCATATAAACCTGTCCAAATGCCTCCTTAATAGCCAAGTAAATATTCATATCCAAAATGAAACATCTCCACTCCACCAGACTGATGCCTGCATATCTTATCTCACCAAGTGGCACCATCGACCACCCAACAGTTTTCCGGGACAGAAACAGGGCCTCCTTATAACCAACCTCTCTCACTCATCAGTTAGCCCCACGCCCTGAACCTCAGTCTCCTTTTGCCCCAGCCCCCTCTTTCTCCCTTCTTTACAACTCCTCCCATGCGCTCTCATTTCCTGGGCTTTTGCAGACGTTACCACTGCCTGAGCACACATTTTCCACTCTTTGCTGAACTCTGGAGCTCAAGCTATAACTGAGCTCGAATTTGTAGGGTGCCTCCCCTTCTGGGAAATACCTACGGACCTGTGCTTCTCATTTTATTTTGGAATGGGCTTGATGAGATAAGGTAAGTTAAACAGATAGGGGAGGGGATGCTGGTCAGAAAAAAAAAATCGGTTCATCCAGGACAAGGGAGACGGAGTGAGGACAGGAGCCATGGGACCAACGGCCTTGTCAGGTCCCAGAAGCCAACTGGAGGCCACGCCTCTGGGACAGCCCTGTGGGAGGGGTCCCGGGGCTCTTGCTCCTGCGCAAAGGAGGCACAGCTCCTTGATGAGAGTGTCAGTCTAATCTACTATACAAAACCAAGAACACAGAGAGGGACATTCTCTGTGACTCCTGTGGAAGGAGGGGTCTGCTTACTTGTCGTTTCCCTTACAACCACCGATGGACTTGGAGGTCAGGGCTGCTTTCTACCCAGCCTCACCACTTACTAGCTGTGGCTTGATCCCTCTGGCCTCGGTTTTCTCATCTGTGACACAGCCTGGCCTGCTCACCACCCAGATAATGTACGTGGTGGGAAGACATAGGCTAGCACGGTGTGAGTACATTTTTTAGAACAAACTCTGAACTCAACACGGCTATCAAAACTGCACAGATGTGTTGAAAAGACAAACGTATAATCGTGATTTGGGCAAAAATCTCTAAGCTTTATAAAACAAGCAGTTAGCTGAATGCATGGGAGAGAAAGAACAAGGAAAATATGGAGGGTACAGAGGAATGATGGGCCTGGGGATGGGGATGGGTGGAATAGCCAGGCTGTTCTAAGACTTTTAACCCAGGCCTGTTAGAGCTCCCAGACCCTAAGGCAGGCACTCTTGGAAACCATTCCACATGTGCTCAGCAGCACAGAACAGTCCATTCCCAACCAACTTGGTATTATTCCCCTGCACCATTAAATGAAGGTTCCCCATCTCAACAGCAACACCAACGAATAACTCCAGAAGAGGTCAAAAGATGGAGTTCAGAAAGACCTCCAAGGCAACCCAGTGCTACTGCTTGTCCCTCTGAGCCAACACTGAACAACGCCTGACGAACAGGCTGGGGACTCAGAGTCAGCTTCATTCTCATCCCAAACCTCTCTTCTTTCAGTCTCTTCTTTCTTGCAAACCCAGGTCCTAACCTGGCGGGTCATTACCAACCCCTTAGCACATTTTACATAAGCAGAGATATTAACCCAAAGGGCTTGGCTATATTTCAAGCCAGGTATAATTGCATCTGTCTACCAAGGTCATTACCTGCCAAGCGAGTCATTACAACAACGTGGACACTCCCTCCCAACAACGCCTCTCACCTCAGAGAAAAGGTCACTCTTCCCCCTGAGGTCTTGGCCAGACGCCAGCACTGGTCAATTGGATTCCACACACCAGGACAAGAGCCTTTCCAGGAGACTGGGCAGTGGGACGGCTTCATGTTTCAGAGGTCACAGGTTCAAATCCTGTGGAGGAGCCTCTTTCAATACGGCCTCTGTTAATGTGCAGAGATTGGGTAATGGACCTGGGAGCACTTTCCTCATTTTCTTTTCTTTGCCTCCACAACTGCCCCTCTGGTAAAGGTAACAGTAGGTTACCTTACATCCCTAATGTGAGGTTAGCACCCAGAGCCAAGTCAGCCCTCTACCGTCCCATAAGATAATGGGCTCCATTTTCAAGATCTGCAGCGTGACCCCTCTTTCAGCTGCCTGGAGAAGAAAAAAAAACAGACCTGCATTCCCTATTCAGACTTATGATTGATGCAGCAATATAAATTACCACGATTCAATAAAATACAGTTGTATTAACAAGGACATTAAATTCAGGTGTGCAACATATGAAGTCATATAAAATGCCTGACCAACACATTTTTGACATGGTGGCCAGTGCTTGAAACCATTTCTTGCATATATGCCTGTTTATTATAGAGGGGGGATTCTGACATAAAAAATCAAATGGTGATCGCTGCATACATCAAATGTTTGTGACAAGCTGGGTGCCGGGGTGGGAGCTCTTCATGGATCATCTCGTTTGCTCCCCACTATGCCCCTTTCAAGTCATCACTGGTGTCATCCTCAGGATCCAGACGGACAAACTGCCCAGGGTGACACAGCCTGTAAACAGTGGTGCCTAAATCCACAGCCCAAACTTCTGGGGTCAGAGTCTAAGCTCTTGAACGCCCTCTGCTATTTCTCCCACAATACAGCGATTGACAGTAGCAACCCTGAGAGGTGAGGCTGTGGGTCATTTTTATTTTCCTACTTACGCTTTTCTAGGTTGTCTACATTCTCTGACAGAATATATTACATTTCTAATCAGGATAAAATGACATGTTTAAGTCTTCCCTGTTTTACATTGTATTTCCAACAAAGTGAAAAAGAAAAAAATCTCAGGGCCAAGGAGGCTTTTTAATAAAGTTCTTTTTGGAGTTTCTAGGACCAGAGAACGTGTTAGAATAAGAGAATTTGGCAAGTTTCTCCATAGAAATGGCATCTGTTTATAAACCTGCTTCAACTCCTTCTTAAGCACTACTTCTCCTTTCTCTCCCTCAAGGCCTCCTGCCCCTTGGCCAAGAAGGCACAAGAAATTCAGGGGCAAAAAGCCACATGTAAATGCCCAACCCTTCCTCACTTCACAAGGGAGGATGACACCAGCCTCTGGGTACCGCGATTGTGAGAGCCCCTGAAACGGGGCAGCCTTTTAATACCATGAGATAATTCCCCATCTAAACCGTAAGAAATATAGACTTGAGATCAATCCAGGGTAAATTAGTAGTCAATAGCGGTCACATCAGAGAAAATATGATTCATTTCCTATAAGCGCTGAGATCACAGTTTATTGAGATGCTTTTGAAGACTGGGTACCTGAGGTTTCATTTAATTGACATTGGGCTTGTGGAAGAAACAGACACTCAAAGGCTTTTGAGACCTCTCTCTCTCTCTCTCTCTCTCTCTCTCTCTCTCTCTCTCTCTCTCTCTCTCCCCCTCCCTCTTCTTCTCTCCCTCTCCCTCTCTCTCCTGTGTCCCCAGTAACCTTAGAGCTGTACTTCCTGTAGATGATTCTAGAACCCCAAGATCAGTCCCAGGCAGCCGACCTTACACCTTATTGCACAAAAATGAAGTTTCCCGCTCAACGTATGGGGCAGTAATTAATCTAATTGACAATTACTCCTTGGTGATGAAGTTAAGAATGTCAGGTCTCCTGGCATCCTTTTAATTTCAGATGGGCTTTTGAGTGTGACTTTTCCTCACGTCTCACTGCCTTGCCATATGACTTCCTTCTTGCAGAGAAACACAGTTTGTTCATCAAGGATGCAATTTTGGTTTCCTTCGGTGCTGGAGATATGAACAAATATATGAGAAGTGATGGCTCCTGGCGTCTGCCTGAATATGAATGTCGAAAGGAATGGAGAGGTCATTTTCCTTGGTGTATTTTGCTATTAAGTTTGAACAGCAACAGGGTTGGATCTAAGCCTCAATGACACTGGACAGCATTGTCATAAATACAAATTGATTTTTAAATAGTTTGAAACAGCACTTAAGCAAATAAATTTCCCACTAAATACGTGTTCCTGTGCATGCGGAAGAGAGGAAGGGGAGTTTATACCTGGAGCATTTATAAGTCCATGGCACCCCTTTTTCTGCCACTTCAGCAATCTAGCAATGGAAGTTGCATGGCCTCAGTCACCGCAAAAAAGTGCTCTAGCACGGGCTTTTTATATGAGAGATTCAAAAGAGGGGCGTCAACGTCCACAGGCCTCCCCCCTCCCCCCAGTGAGTAGTTTGTGTTCGGTGCCTTTCGAATCAATGCCTGGGGAGCCACCAAGCACAAAACTAAACTCTAATTCATGTGGGTACATCACCCACCAAACGCTACCAAGTCATAAAATGTTTCCTGAGGGCAGTGTGTTCTTTTCTGAAGAGAAGCAGGGTTTGGAGATTACAGAGAGAATTCAGAGCTGACTTTGAGCAGGCCAAGGAAATGACAGACTCATCCCATACTTGTAATGAAGTGACCCAAACGCTGCTGTCCCAGGAAAGCGCAGCGCTGACCCCCAAGTTGACACAAGGGAAGTTGTACAGACGAACTCCCAGGGATGGAGAGCGAGTTGCAAGAGTCCTGGAGTGTCCTGCTCTCCGCTCAAAGCTTAGCCTTTCATGGAGCATCAATAGAAAGAATGAACTGTCACTGAGATGGTTCATGCTATGGCACGTTACTCAGCATTAAAATTTCGAGCACCAGAAGTCTGATCCCCTCCCTGCAGGTGAGCTACTCAGTGCCCTGACCCTCTTCACCTGTACACCTGCCAGGGACAAGGGAGTCTCTGTAGGGCATGACACTAGGGGCAGGAGCAGTGAAACAAACAAATTCTGTGAAAAAAGCATCGTCCCCTTTTAAAGAGATAGGAACTGAGTTTCAGACAAGTTAGATGTCTTGTCACCCAACTGATACATGGTGGAAACAGGATTCTAACCCAAGGGTGGCTCACTGGAGGGCATCTGCCTGCTGCTCTGCCAACATGTGTGCAGTCAACATCAACTTTGCCTTGAACGTGATCTTGGCTTTTTCTAATCTCTCTGGTTGTTTCGGTAACAACTCAGTTGTCCATAACATTTAGGAAGTGAGGGCATTCTGGTAAATTAAAATTCTACTTTAGCAAATAGGCTCTAATAGGAATAACTAGATGGTCAACAGCCATTCATCGCACAGCACATACTGGTTCCTCTCCACCATCACCTGCCCTGTTTGCAGCCTGCATTCCCCTTGATCGTAACAGTTAACAGACTTGATTGTAACTACTGGTGGATCTTGTCTTCCCTGTTCTACTGTAAGTTCAGTCCCATCTGACAGGGTCTTCTTGCCACGTTTTAACCCCAGTGCACGGCATAGGGGAAGTCCTCAGTAATACATGTGTATGTGTACATGTGTGTACATGTTCATGAATACATACATGTGAAGGTATGTGTATGCTTATATGTATACATGCATGGATATGCTACACTATCTAAGGTAATATAGTATCATATAGTATATATGATAAAATTATATGGTAAATATATAATATGTATTATATGTCATATGCAACATAACACATCATGTATAATGTAAAATATATGTACCTTATAATACATAATATTTTATATATATTGTATATATTAGAAGGTAAAATATATTTCATACTATGTACCACAAATTATATATTATGTATAACATATATTTACCAAATCATTTTATCATAATATACCATATTACAATATACTGTAATTTATATAGTTCGATGGTATATCCTATAGCTACACAGCATACATATATATATGCTCTATATATATATGCTATATATATATATATATATATATAATGTATGTACACATGACAGAATGAATGAATGAATGAAAGCACCACAGTCTGAGATGAAAGTGGTGAAGACTGCGCCCTGATCTGAGAATGTCCCCAGACACAGCTGACATGCAGGGTTTGGACCCAGGCTCTCTCTAGCCAGCTTATGTACTTGTGGGCACATCCCTTAGTCACCTGAGCCTAGTAAAAAGAGGACAACTATACTATACGTTAGAATGCACTGACGCTTTCCACGTCCAGGCACAATTCTAAGCACTTTGCCTGTTCAATCCACCTCCCCAAATCCTGTTATCTGGGTACTATCATTGGCCTCATTTAGGTGAGAAAATTGAGACACAGGGAGGGTATGTATTTTCTCAAGGTCACATAGTATTTGGGGCCTGGGGCCTGCTTCAGCAGGGACCACATGCATAAAGCATTTTGCACAGCATCCAGCACATATTAAGCGCTCAGTAAATACTAGCTAGCGATTTCCTGCCCCTTTTCATCTCTGGCTCAGCACGTTTACTGATAAAACTTGACGATATATTTATTTGCCTTATAAAGAATGGGAGAAGCAATCAGCTTGCATAGATTTTATTTTCAAACTATCTATAAATAATAAGTTAAGGAAAACTTGCCTTTCTTATGTAAAGGTCTAATTTAGAGTCTTTATCAACATGATTTAAATCGCCTTTCACTGAGAAGCCATATTTCAAAGACTTTATTTATTAGACTTCTTGAAAGTGTGTTTTTAATGCACACTCTGACTTTTTGCCAAACGTCTCCTCTGAAACAGTAAAATTGGAGCAGCCCCCTCTTTAAAGAGTTATATTTATTAGATTTTTACATATTGATACAGTACAATTTATCAAAATAAATCTAACTGAGAATTGGCACATAAATCTTTCATTCTTCCAACATTCTTTGTGTCTCGGGTCTCCACTGTAATTTTCCTCTGATAAATGTTCAGAGAGGTCTCACAGCAAAGAACTTTTTTTCAAAAGATTCACAGCTCCATCTTCAAGTGTATTTTTTCTGTGGCCACTTCACTTTCATCATCGCTGGGGCCCTGCTTGGGCCGCCGTGGCTGGGTGTGTGCTTTATCTGACACTAATAATTAAATGTAATTACATTTGAAACCTAAACAGCTGTGAACTCTGCAAAATGTGCAGGACACGAAAGCCAAGTCCCAAAACCATGTTCCAACCTCTTGGGAAAATGCTGGAAGGAAGTCCCCATTTTGCATCTGTTCATGCTGGAACCTTAAAAACCTTTCTTCTTCTTTTTTTTTTTTTTGAAATTAAAGACAGTTCCTTCAAAAGAAGATGCTTACTCCTAAAAATCTGGTGGTCAGGTTTTGAGTCATTTCAAATAGTCCATGTGTTGCATAAATATCCGGGGCGATTTTGAATGTGCATCTTTCTTGTCTAGATTATTCTGATATCTACGGTGAAATGGAGCAAACACCAATACGGATACTCTGGGGTGCTGATGTGCATTGGGTTTGATATATGGGTCACCTGTTTGACAGAGTAGAGGCAAGAAATTCTATTGAAAAAAAGAGTTGTCGTCTCCCTTTGCTAAGATAAAGATATTTAATCTTCAAAATATTGGGGATTATCGTGTGCCATGGGGTTCCAATTGCACTTAACAAATAGTGACAGTAAAAAAATTGACAACTTTTGTAGTCTAATTTGACCTTCTTTGAGGAGGGGGAAAATGAAGTATCTTGAGTCTGTTGTTGTACCCCTGTTGCTACGGACTAAATGCTTGTGTCTCCCTCCCCCTACACTTTCATTCATACGTTAAAGCCTTTACCCCCAATGTGATGCTATTTGGAAGTGGGGCTCTTGAGAAGTCCTTAGGTTTGGATGTGGGTCCTTCATGATGGGGTCAGTGCCCTATAAAAAGAGGAAGGGAGTGATCTTGTTTTACATGCCTGCATCAAGGAAGGCCATGTGAGCACACAGCAAGAAGGCAGTCATCTGCAAACCAGGAAGAGAGGCCTCACCAGAGCCCAACCATGCTGGTATCTTGAACTTGGGTTGCCAGCCTCCAGAACTGTGAGAAATAAATGCCTGCTGCCGAAGCCACCCAGTCCATGGTATTTTGTCATAGCTACCCAAGCTAACTAAGATTACCCTCAAAAAAGCAACGTTCTTTGAAAAATGAAAACAAAGATGTGACAGCAGCCATGCCTGGATGAAGACCCACAGCCTCTCCTGTTCCAGGGTCCCCTCCCATCTTCCCACCTCTGTTGACTCCCATTGTGCTCTCCTGACGCCCAAGCGATGAAGGCCACACTTCCTAAGGCAGTGTCCCTAACCCTTTCCCATCGGTCCCGACCGACTTCTCCAGCTGCTTCTCCAGGGACCACACCTCTTACTGACTTAGGCCTGCCCACCATCCATTGCTCTATTTTTAGCTAAAAAGCCTCCTCGTTTTCCTCTGATTCCAGCTTCACCTGTGTGCCCTAGCTTTGGCCCCCTCTCAATCCATGTTTGCTTGCTGTGGGCTCTTCTGCAGGTGCGAGGCCAAGTATAACCCCCATTCTGGGTGTATAAAATTGAGAATGGTCACCTGGGTAGGTACCTCTGGGATGAAGGAAGGCAGGCGGTAGGGAGAAGGGAGACGGGTGTTGTGAGGCTGGCTTCTCTTGTGCCTCATGCACACATCATCTGCTGCCTCCACTCACATGCCCCTTGGGGCTTAGAGGGACTTTCTGAACAAGAGTTGTCACCAGGGCCATCCAGGGCCTGAGCGCAGCTGAGGGTTTCTTTCTATTTTGAGTAAAAGGAAGGAGGGGAACTAAACTTTTAACGAACTTACTATGTGCCAGATACCATACTAAGTACTTTACATATTCATTTTCTATTGCAATTTTGAAAGGCAGAATCATTCTCTCTCTCTCTCTCCATGCCCCCCTCACCCCCCGCCCAATTGTCAGATAGGCAGTAGAATGGATTCTGTGCTGAAAATTTATAATTAGCTTGGTAACAGAATTTTCCTCATGTCTTGTAGTTCTGTTCTATCTTTATGTTTCTTTCTTTGTGACTGTACTAAAAAAGCAAAACAAAAAAACCTTCTTTTATAAGTGAGAAAAAGGAGGCCCAGAAGTATTAAACCTCTTGGCCATAGAGGAATTCAGATCAGAATTTGAATCTAGACCTTTTTTTATTCAGTCAACTCCTGTTTTTGTTGTTCATTTTTAATTTGAAACCTTACTGTGTAAACTACTCAACCAGGCACTGAGATACTAGGAATGATATGACACAATGGGTGTCTTCCAGTGGCTTCCTGTCTAAGAGAAAGGAGCACACCTATATATTATACATAATAAAAACAACAAAGGGTGAACAATATGCAACAAAGTCCATATTGTTCATTGGTCTACACTGCCCGAGGCACAGACATTTATTGAGCATCTATTAAATGGCAGGTACAATCTAGTGGTTTTCTCATGTTTATGCTTTTAGACCCTACAGAACTCATGGGATCAGCATCACTAGGACGATACATGTTGTGTAGAAGGGAGTTTAATTAACATGCCCGTGTTTACTCAGCTTGTAAGAGAAAGGTTGAAACCACATTTCAGCAGCTCATTCAAAACCTGATGCAATGGTAGAGTGTTTTGTTCGTGGATATGTGTATATGTCATTTCTACTTATTCATTAATGCATAAATTAATTCAGAGAACCCTGTGGCCAGGGAACTGGGACAAAACTAGATGAACAAGAAATGTCCAGTGACACCAAGGAGCGTTATAGCTATGGAGTCGCTGGCTGTCAGGAGTGGAAGGACTGGGGAGGAGTGATTCCAGCCCCAGGGTGAGCCGTCTTCCTGACACAGCATCAAACAATACAGCACTGAACAGTACGGGCTTCGCAAGTTCATCATGCTGCTCAGTGACGCAGTCCCAACAGTCACCATTACATACCCTTTATGTGTCTATGTATAATCTCATTTGGCACAATTCTTTCCTTCTGAAAAAAGAGAGAGCATATTTTTACAAATCTGCATTTTGAGGGGTAGTCAGGCTTGAGGAACAAGAGAGCAACTTGTGCTCACAAGGTGGGGATTTTGAAATGGGGGAGCTCTGTGTGAGAACCCAACAAAATCAGAGGGACTGAGCCCACCTAGGCAGGTTCCCTCACTTAGCAAGGCGCTGCTGAGAGGAACAGTGGAGATGGAAAGTCCGGGTTCACAGGAGAAAAGGGGCCCTTGGCTCAGTGGGTACCTGACTCCATCTATTATTTATCACCTTTCATCTTTCTGTGATTTCTAATGGCTAGTAACTGCAGAGTCCTCGTAGATCAGACAGGTCTCTCTCTGTCTCTCACTCACTCTCTCTCTCTCTCTCTCTGTCTCTCTGTCTCTCTTCTCTTTCTCTCTCTGTCTCTCTCTGTGTCTCTCTCTCTGTCTCTCTCTGTCTCTCTCTCTCATTCTCTGACAGGTAGTAGAATGGATTCTGTGATGAAAGGTTAATTAGCTTGGTCACAGAATTTTCCTTATGTGTTGCTATTCTGTCTTATCATTATTTTTCTCTCTGTGATTGTGCTGCAAACCAAAAAATAAAACTGTCAATACCAGATTGTTATCTGGAAGTTCTACAGATACCGGCGAAGTACCTGTTTCCCTGAGGAGGTAGACGATTTTCGTCACAGCGATCTGTGTCTTCCTTGATTCTTGAGGACAATCGCATTCCTGAACGCACAGGCAGGCCACATACCCAAGCCAAGGTGCTAATTCTGGACTCAGCCTGGAGAGTGGCTTAGCTCTGGGCCTGCTGGGGTTTAAGAGGCTCTGGTGTGGAGATTATTTATGAGACATGATTTGTTAGGGAGAAAAGACTCACTTCAGACTATAAACGGTGCTCTCCACACATCATTCAGCAGACACTGTGATCTGATAGAGCACCAAGGATTTGCTTGCCATGTTGATGCTTCCCAGAGTTCCACAAATCACTGTACCGAGAATATCTCTTCAACAAATTCTCTTTGCTACTAAGGCGAGCCAGATATAGAGAAGGAAAATTTGGCCTCATCCCTAAAATAAAGTTTTGAAGCTAAACTGGTCCTTAAGGTAGCCTCTGAGATGGCCCCCAATAGTCCTCACCTCCTCACATACTCACCCTTGTATAAACCTCTTCCTCTGAGTGTGGGATGGACCTAGTGACGCACTTCTCATGAACAGCGGGAGAGGGGGAGGGAGAGGGGGGAGAGGGGAAGGGAAGAAGAAGA
>NW_017731385.1:3301646-3306461 GCF_001890085.2 Hipposideros armiger
CGCGGCAGCCTAGCGCGGGGAGAGGGGGAGGGAGAGGAGGAGGGGGGAGAGGGAGAGGGAGAGCACCCAAGATAGAAGTCACAGCCCCTTTTTACAGCCTAACCTTGGAAGTGACTTGGAAGTGATACCCATCACTCCTGCCATAAGCTATTCATTAGAAGCAAGACACAATATATAGCCCACACTCAAGAGAAAGGAAATAAGCTGCACTTTTTGAAGGGAGAACTACCAAAGACTTTGTGGGCCTAAAAATTACCCGAGTCCCCACCTGACTGGGTTAGCAGGACATTCTGCCATTATTTACGCCACATCCCCTCTCCCAGATTCATTCCAGAATCCAAGGAACTTACTTGGTTCCAGAGAAAGAGGAGAAAAGCCTCTAATCTCTAATCGATCCTGGGCACAGCTAATAGCATCATGGCTGAAGCCTGAGAGGTTCCCTGCAAGCCACCTCTGCAGGTTCTCATGCATATGTGGGCCACGTTGTGGTCACCAAGGCAGGAAACCCCGGCGTCTAGTCAGACACTCCCTTCATCCTTCTTTGAGCCCCATCTCTGCCCCAGAGCGCTGCCACTGAGTGGTTCAAAGGTCTCAGCTGCTTGAGCACCAGCTGAGTCCCTACCAGCCTGAGAACCACTGCTCTCCCCTCCTCTGGGATACTGAGCACCATGGCTTTGATGAGCTTCTGTCTGCTCTGCCGCTCTAGAAACAAGGACATAGAAGCCCTGGCTGCCGGCCTGGAGGGGAAGAAGGACACATACCTGTCTCGGATATCCTGCAACGTTACTGACATTTTTAAGGTACTGTGTATAAGTTACTCACTGAAGCACAGAACAAATAGTATGTTGTAAGAGTTAAAGTGTTTAAAAGTGTTTATTTTCAAGAACATATATGGGAAAACTCGAAATATTATGCTTTGAAAGAGAACTTTTTTAGCTTTGAAGCCGAAGAGGTGATGCTCTAGCCTTACTATGCCTCTCCTCAGCAGACAAGATCTCCTGTCACCCACAGTGCTCCACAAAGGTTTTATACCCTGCACATGTATTCTAAGCTCATGTTGAGCCCCGGCCTATTCATAAACACTGTCACTTCAATGCTACTACAAGTTGGTCCATAAAGCCTCCCTCTGGGCAGGGCTCTACTTTGGAGTAAGAAGCCCATAAAACAAGGAGTCAGATATACTCAGAATTTATTCAGAAATTACTCGACCACCATGTCCATACACATTCTCACCCCAGTCCCCCAATGAGGTGAAAAATCAAAACCTCCTCCTGCTGTTACATCTCGTAAGCCTCTTTCTTCTCCCCTCCTGCCTCTCCCACCCACCCAGACATCAGAAATCACTGCTCCTGTCCATTCCCCTCTACTTCTTCCAGCCCTCTCCAAGAAAGGTCAAGTGCACACAGTATCTATTCCAATGGTATTTTAAAGGTCAATTTAGCCAATTATTATTTAAAGGTACATTCTTTCTTGGAGAACTATCAGTCTGCAGAGAATGTTCTCTAAGAAAGGCAAACACGGAGGAAGGTTTCTTCTCCAACCTTGAAACTTTTCAAATCGTTTTAAAATAAGGAGTAGACATGTGGTCTGTGAATCAAGAATTACTAGTCTCAGCTTGCAGTGGCTCTACTGAATCTGAAAAACGTGAACTTCCCTACAGGCAACTCCTTCATTCATACATGGTCATGTCTGAGCTTCAAACCCAGACTTCTGGGGTTAACTCCTTATAAACTAGTTTAGGACTGTCATTTGGCTAGCTGAGAAAGCCAATTCAGATACATAATGCTCAGGCTTTGAGCATTTTAAAATATGCATCACTGCATAAAAAGGTCACGATTAGACCTGAAAGTTAGCATTCAAATAATGTGCTGATTTCAATGATAAATAAGGCACATGCTATTTGGTCAAAGTGCCAACAGATTATCGTGGGATCACTTTTATCACACAAATGTCCACACTGGCAGAGAACATGCCTTTATCCTTGTTTTATTTTTTAATTTGCCACTGAGTAGCTTTAAACTGGCTCAGAGGAGCCCCCAAAAGAATATTATAAACAACTGAGAAAAAGTGTTCAGGCTACTTACAGCATATGAGAATAACACATTGCTAGGGACTTTAAAGAAGAACTGAAGTGAGGGAACCAGAAGTAGACTTACTACTTTTTCATTATGGGATGGACTAAATTACCCATTATATAGGAACCACACATAAAAGCCTTTCTCCACATCAAGTGATAGATCAAAGGAAGGGAAGATGAGGGGTCTACAGGCAGGGGCCACGCCTCCGGAATTCTGAGACCAGAAGTGAGCAGTCTGCATTTTAACTACCTCTCCTTGACATGAAACAGTATTCATGTGTCTCCCACTGAGGAAAGTCAGGTAGGCTCAGCTACAAAGATTTTCTTCCGTTCGCCCCCCCACCCCCTCCTCTTTCCATTCCGTCAGAAGGATGACAGGTCCCTGGCTCGGCTCAGGTGAATCTAATTTAAAATCTGGACTAGGCGAATGAGGGCATCTGTCAGCCTCACAGCGTGGGTCCGCGGCATATTTACAGCTTCCATGATGGCCGCCAGCTCATCCTCACCACACCTGCACTTGACTTGCCCCCTCACCCCACCCCGCTTTGCATGGAAACTACCCAACCAGATAGTCTGACTTCCAGTGAATGATGAAAGTCTGCCACTTCCTCCTGTCAGCCCACTGCCCTTGTTCCCCCCTCTTTCAGAGTATTGAGGGGCCATCAAATTGTCATTCCAACTATCATTTTGCAGTGGTGCTACACGTTGATCAATATTTGAAAGAAGCCATTTACCCATTCACTCGCTCATTCAACAGACATTACCAAGGGTCTCCTATGGGCCAGGCCCTCACAAACAGGCCCATCCAATCCCTGACCTCAAGGAGTTCACTTCTCTCACACTTTCCATAGGGGTGAGTTTCTTGACCTATTAGCAACCTTCTGTGTCTATTAATTTCCTAGAAGGGAGGGGGAATGGCAGCTAAGTCTCTGCTGAGGATTTTTTTTGCAGAGATTCTCAAGGCCTAACACAAAGAGAGGGCAACCCTGCAGGACTTGTCCAGGGTACATGCATCCCCTGAAACAGGAGGATGTAATGGACCCAGCAAGACCTCTGGACTGGGAGCCAAGACAGGCACTGGACACATTACTCACTGGGCACTTCTTTATCAGGCCCAGTCATGTCCCAGCATCACCCACAACTCTGGGCACATGGAGATGGATAAGAACTGATCAGATGGGCTTCAGCTCCCCAGGGGCTATTAGAGTGGGGTGGGGGACAGCAGATAAGCAGTAAACAAATCCATAGATGAAATATTGGCAGGTGACAAGAGATTCTATTAAAATAAAACTAGGAAAGGAATTCTGGGAGCTAGGTGCAGCCCTTCACTCCTGTGGCCTCAGTGTTGCTATCTATAAAATGGGTATGATTCTGGATAACATTCAAAGTCCCTTCTGTTGTACCTAGAATGCCTACCCCAATCTACACCAACCACCCAAATCTACCTGTTCACTTCCTTCCTGCACCTACTCAGAACATTCCAACCTGCCCACATGTTTGATCCCTTATGTCCAGCCAGGGATTTTTAAGTGATCACTCACATTTGGGGAGCACTTAAAAGTTACAAAGAGCTTTCCCAGACACTCTCTCATTTAATTACATCATCTTTTCACACACGAGGACCAGGTCAGATGTTGTTCATTCCCTTTAATGGGTAAAAATGTTTGAGGCTCAGGGAAGTGAACTGATTTGATGAAGATCTGAGAAGAAGACATAAGCCATTAAGCTGACTTTGAAACCAGGCTTTCTATCTCCAAACTCCATACCTGCATAGATCACTGATCAGGAAACAGGTGTGAAAGGAAAGAACTGAGGGAGAGAGGGGGAAGGAAGCAAGAGCCCCTCTGGCTAACAAAAGGCAGTCCTAGGTGACCGTGAGGTGAGCATCCTCCTGATAAGTGCAGCCAAGGGGAAAGGCCCTGGAGGCTGCCGTCTGGCCCCACGCTCCAAGGAGGTCAGACAATTCGACCTCGATAATTGGCCTGGGGGCTCTCTTGCAGGCCTGCATGTGGGGGGGGAGGGTAGATGAGAGTGACAGAGACACTGTTTGTAGGCAAGTAGTATAAGAAAGCTCCAAGGAACCTCACACACATGGGAGGTGAACCAAACTCTCCTGTCGTCAGAGGTGACTTCCTGTCCAGCTACGTGGACCAGTTCCATGTAGGGACTCTGAGAAAGCACATTCCCATGCAGGGAAAGAGCCCCAGGCGAGCCTGGATTCTGCCTAATCCCGGTTTCCTCCCCACGCTGGGGAAACCCAGATGCAAGTCCTCAGATGACCGTGGAGCCAGTTCTCC
Organism: Hipposideros armiger; assembly: GCF_001890085.2. NCBI lineage: Eukaryota > Metazoa > Chordata > Mammalia > Chiroptera > Hipposideridae > Hipposideros > Hipposideros armiger. Next base: position 3,306,021 of record NW_017731385.1, read on the forward strand.
TTTTTACCCCCGAGCCAAGTTCAGGAATGAAGGTTATCACAAGTCCTTCTGTGGTGCTCACAAACCCACAGATGCTGCCTGTGCAACAGTTATTAATCAATGAAAGAAAAAGCGAGACTGTGTATGAATCCAAAGCAATTAAGAGTCGAGTCTTAATAATGTAGCTAACTGTTAGATATCCAGCAAAAGGCATACTTTTGGGTTTTGCCCACTTGAATCAAGTTTATTTTGGTTTTTTTCCATACCTGATATTTTTTATATCGCCTTGATTTTACAAATCACAGCTTCATCATCATCATCACCATCATCACCATCAGTGAAATCCTCACACCCACCTGGATTAGTCTTTAGTCTTAGTACCTGCAGTTTACAGAGGTGACACTCCCTTACCTCCCAAGCTCTCAGAGCTGCCATAACTTCGAAGTGGGGGTGTAGGCCTAC
>NW_017731385.1:3306501-3326769 GCF_001890085.2 Hipposideros armiger
CCCCCCCCCCCCCCGCTTCAAAGCTGCATCCCCGAGGCAGCAATCCGCTCTCTGCTTATTAGGCTCACATGCCTAAGAAAATGGCCTTTGTGGGGGGACCTGAAAAGCACGAATAACCACACTTGCCTTCACTTCACTGAAAATATTTCTCGTACCAGGCTGTGCATCTGAATTAAAGCTTGAAGAGGTTGACTGAAAAGGAACTCTGTGGAGGGAATGAACACACCAAACCATGGTCATCTTTTATTTACTTTTTGTCCTGAGAAGCGGGTAACTGTTAGTTCCCTCTGAAAACCCTAACTAGTGAGGCAGGGGGTACGTGCAGGGTTTCAGGACGCATGCCGCCAGAGGAAGGTAGCTCTGGAAGGAGTTAGGTCAGGAGAGGAGGCAGATGGGACCAGCTGCTGTCCCAGTGAGCAATGCTTCCTGAGGCTTGCACCCGTGTGGAGTCCCTGCACACCGAATCACGCTGATGTGTAAGAATCGGAAGAATGGGCCAAGGCCCCCCAGGTTGGGTCTGGTCCTAGGAAGCCTGACAGCTCCCACCTCCACTTCCAGGGGGTTGTTTTGCGGAGCCCTGGTGGGTAAATGATGCCTCCCTAAGATATGTCCATGTCCTAAGTTCAGGACCTCTGACTGTGGCTTTATATGTAGAAAAAGGGTCTTTGGAAGTGTAATTTGGTTAAGGAACTTGAGATGAGATTATCTGGGATTATCCAAGTGGGCCTTAAACCCAGTGATGGTGTCCTTGTAAGAAAGGCGGAGGGAGGTTTGAGACACAGAGGACAAAGCCACCTGAGGCAGAGACTGGGGTGATGCAACCACAGCTAGTGACCATTTGAAGCCACCAGATGCTAGAAGAGCCTTCTCCAGAATTGTCCCCTAGAACATCTGGAGGAAGCACGGTCCTATCTGCACCTTTGATTCCAACCTCTGCCCTCCACAGCAGTGAGGGAGTATGTTTCTGTAATGTTAAGGACCCAGTTTGTAGTCACTTATTATAGTAGTTGCAGGAAACCAGCAGAGGAGTCCTGCGAGATCATGTAAAAAGTGTACCTGTCCTACCGGGAAGGCCACATGGAGAGGAAACCCTGAGACTATAGGTGAGGGTCAGAGGCCCAGCATCCTGGTCAGGACTCTGAGATCCAAGCCTGGTCGCTGTGTGCCTACAGCCCTATGAGAGGCCAGAGGCCAGAAGACCTGCCTCGCTGAGCTCACAGAGCTGTGGGAGATAATCAAGTAATTGTTTTAAGCTATTGGGTTGTCGGAAAAGTCATGATGCATTTTTGCAATGAAAAACACATAAAAAATACATCATGACTTTTCCGACAACCCAATAAAAGGCGAGGCATATTATATAGCAACTTATCACTGAAAATAAAGCATCACAATGGAAGGGAGACTGTCATGAGGGAACAGCGTGAGGGAACTCTCTTTGACCATCATGTCACAATCCTGACCTGGACTATGTCACAGACATCAGTCAGTCCCCAGCGCTCAAACATTGAGTCCCCAGCCAGTAAACGTGACTGGTCAGGTAGGGAATTGAAGAGGCCACAGTAATGAAAACAGGCCAAGTAAAAAGTGATGCATGGTAATATCCTGTGTGTCAGCTTCTAGAAGGATAACTGATGGAAAGGGAGGAAAATTAATATGTGAAGAACCTCCTAGAGACCTAGGCTCTAATGAGAACTGGGAAATGAGGCCATGGAGACAACGAATTTTGAAGGAAGGCATGGATGGAGGCTTTACAGCGGATCCATGAGGCTAGGATGGTCTGTGTCTCCCAGAATCCCCTTTCTTGTATGCTCCTGGTTTGGGGAGACCACAAAGAAGACCTGGGACAGAGCTGGAGGGCACAAAGGAAGCAGGCAGAAACTCTATTTATTTATCTATCTATCTATCTATCTATATATATATGTAGATAGATAGATAGATAGATAGATAGATAGATAAAATCTGTCTCCATCCTAGTACTTCTAATACTTCTACTTTTCTAGTTTAACCCTCACTGATACAGAAAGGTAATGAGATAAGATTTTGAAGGTCCATAATACTCTGAATGATTAATAATAGTTAAACCAATAACTGACATTTATTGAACACTTCCCGTTTTTTTAAGGCTATGCAAGGTATTTTACTATACAAGGATACTCCCAGTAATCCTTGTAATAACCCTAGAAATGGCTACTGCTGCCTACAGTTTTCAGAAGGATGCCATCTTACTAGTTCGCAAATCTATTATAGAAAGTTGCGGCACTTAATGGAAAGCCATGTCTGTCTCTCTGGGTGACCGGCCATTAATACGTAATCCATTCTCTCTCTCATGGCAGAGGGGAAGGAGTCAAGGCCTGCCTAGGTCAGAGTCTGTGATGGAAGACTCGGTGTCATGGGCAGAGAGAGACGGGGCACACCAAGAAACAGGGTTTGTTAAGCATTGGATGAAGGGTTGGGAAAGAAAGAATGGATGTGAAAGTTCTTTGGGACATGTTGAAGCTGAGATGGTGAGACATTTTGAAAGGTTTGATGCTGATTTTCAGGTTAGAAGTTATACGTTTATTTTGCTTCTTAAGGAATGTTTGATTGGTTTGGGACTTGTAGGTAGTTACTCTCGTCTTATAAACAATCTGCCTGTGGATGGGAAATCACATGAAAAACTGCCAAGTCGGGCATCGCTTTAAATCTGTTAATTGGGGTGGGAAGAAATGTTTCACTTCTCTGGAAAGAAAAAAGCAAAACAAAACAAAAAGGTCCCCCTGAAGCCATCAAGGCTTCTAGTTTATCAGAGAATAGGCCCAGCGCTGGAGAAGGATTTTATGCCTGGAGGTTGTGGGGAGACAGCATTTCTAGGGGCAGAAATGGATCAGAGGCAACACAGCCCATCTGTAAACTCTGGGTAACCTGGCTGAAACCAGAAACCAGACAGGATCCAGGAGCTGGAAGTCGCTTGATGGCCAGGTGATACGGCTTATAAAGAAAGAGGCCAAGAGGCCAGACCATGGGAAATGAAATGGGCTAGTGGAAGGCCAGGGGGCAGGAGGGGCAGTAAAAGTTGAGTGATTTCTGGTGTGATTAAGGGTTTATTTGGTGTTATCTGGAGTTAGAGGGAAACATGATAGGGGAGCCCAGTTTCTAGGCCTCTACACATGCCTACCCCAGTTTGGTAGGAAAAAAAAAAACTCAAAACAGGTTGTATGTGGAGATTATTGTTTCAAACTCTTCATATCCCCCTTCAAGAAATAAAAGGTCTCCTTTTACGATCACTATCTGAAAACATAGCAATTTGGGGAACTGTGTTTCCTAAATCTTCTCAGAGAGTTAGGTACAGAACACAGATAGGTGCCGCTGCCTTCACTCAAGCAAAAACAGCCATTCACCACTGAAACGTTCTCAGATAAAGTTTCATATTTTTAGAAAGTCATCCGAGGTGTTATAAGACTTAAACTTTTTTCATGCTGTAATTTTCCTTTTGTTATAAGCAGTCATTTATTTTAAAAAATTACACACACACACTCAGAATCAACACATTTTCCCCCTATAGAACATGTTTTGATTGGTCATTTCATTAATGTAAGAAAGATGCTAGCTCTAAAAATAGAAACGTGGGAGAATGATTTCACATGGAAAGGTGGAATAGTACTCGCCTTCACATTGCAATAAATTTAACTGGAATTCCCCTTACTGAAAATGGGTACAGTTATTATTTTTCAATAGATCTGAAATTTTTCTATATTCTCAGGTTTTTAACAAAGTTAAACAGATCAGAAAGACTCAACTCTGACCCTTTAAAATTTTAACTGTGCGTTTTCTTGGATCATTAACTAAATTTTGACTAGCACATCTATGGCTGCATTACTGGATAGCCACAGGCTTTTTGTAACATCACAGAAAATATTCATAAACTTTTAAGCTTATTCTCACAAACTCACAAATAGAGTTAACTTTAGCAGTTATTGGAATCCTTCTCCATTATCTTCCAAAATCAAGATTTCCAATGAAACATTTCAGAGATTTCCACAATCTTATGAATCAAAATATTTTCCCAAAACATCAACAACTTGAAAAGAGAAACCTAAGACAGTAACAAAATTCACAGCGAAATAGAAGTGGAGATTCCCATATCCCTTACTTCCACCCATTCAGAGGATGGCCTCAAGGCTGAGCAGAGAAAATAAAACTGATACTTTAAAAAAAAAAACAAAAAAAAACCCCTGAGTGCTTCTAATGCATTTGGGAGCAGGTGTCCAGGCAGCCATACGGAACTTTGGGGTCACAGGGAAGGAATGTCAAAGCTGAGTTATTAAGTTTAAGCAGAAAATATGGCCTGAAAGTTTAGCTTCGGACAATTTAAGGATGTCCCGGGAAATGAGTGAAATATTTTCTCTCTGAGTCCCGGGGTTTCGCAGGTTGGGGTCCAGCATCTGGGGCTTATTACCTATGTTTTAGGTGACAGGTGGCTTTAGGAAATGGAGCCCTCATAGAGCTTTTAAAATATTTTCCTGGGAAGGGTAAATAATTTGATGCCTTGCTGGTTGCCCTTCTGAGGGCTGTTTGAAATACAAAAACACGTCTTAAGCCACATCAAAGTTGTTTCATGTGCAGGCAAAGGGATACCTCCTCAACCCTGACACTGGGCCACCTCGGCTTCAATTCTGGCATTTTGAATTCTGTTCTGCGCACAACTGGTAGAGATCAGTTACCAAACCCTATTGTTATATTTTTAAAACTAATATTTATCGGTCGTCTTTTTAATACTTGGTTTTCATGAGCCTGAAAACTTTTATTGCCCAATTAGTTCCTAGGGGTAGCCACAGATGTTGAGCCAGAGAAAATAAGCTCAGCTTTGGCACCAAAAAATAAAATGATGGAGGAACCATTTCAACTTTCACAAATGAAAGAAATGTTCGCTTGAATGCTTGCCAAGTCAAGGGTCATTTTGCTGAGATCAAAGATGATGGATGATTTATGCGTAAGTATTTTTCCCCTTGTCTTTATTTTTATTTTTAACTGTTTTTGTTGTTGCTGCTTTTTTCTTCTTTTTTTTGCTTCTTTTTGCATTTTGTTCAAAACTATGTTTAGTGTGATGCTATGAAGCCCCTAGAAGTCCCACTTTTTCCTGTAGGATGCATCTTAGAGCGTTACTCAGAACCTCTAACTCTATATATTAAGTTTTAAATATTCATTCTGGATCTAGAATTGTGATATTATAAAGATATTATATTTGGCATTAAAATGAAACTGAAAGCAATTCAGTTATTTTAACTTTAACATTATGCTATAAAATACACAATTCATAAGTATGCAACCCAATGGGTTTTTACATACATATGGACCCTATAACCATGACCATTCCATTCCAGGTAGAGGACATTTCCAGCACCCTAAAATCAAATAGCCAAAAGTTTTTTAAACTTAATTTTAACTGACATTTTCTTTTTAATACAAAGTGATATTTTAAAGAAAGTTTTAAAAATAAGCTTTTTCACGATTGGTCAATCTTTTTCTTATTATTTCACCCCATTCCTTCAGGCTATACTTGCTGGTGACACCAAGTCATTCTTCTCTTCATTTCAGGAGAGAGGGAGGGAGGGAGGAAGGGAGAGGGAGAGGGAGATGCAGAGAGTGAGAGAGAAAGAGAGAGAGAGAGAGAGAGAGAGAGAGAGAGAGAGAAAGAGAGAGAATAGCTAGCTAGATATACATATAAATATATATTTGGTACATATTTTATATATCTTAGCTAATGAGTCCAGTTCCCCATTCTTTTATCTCCTTGCAAACACAGGGATAGAATAAAGCCTTCCACACATTTACTAGAGGGGAATGCGCCACCCCCAACTGTTCCCATGGAGTTCCCTGAACTACAACCCCAGCCCCTGGACTCCCATATTCTTAGATGCTTGTTACAGAACCCATAATTAGCATTGGCCTCAAAACACATGTGCTCCAACGCGTCTCCCCATCTCCACCAGGCAAACGCCCAACTTTAAACAAAGACTAAAATGAATGATGGGCATAAAAGCAATTGGAATGTCACATGGCACTTGAATAAAAGAGAAGCCATGTAAGGAAATGTGAGAAGAGAGCAAGATAAGCTGTCTTTCTTCTGCAGTTCTGGAATAAGAGCATTATTTGGTATCCTGGAGTCACACCAGATAAGTTAATTGCCCTTAACACTTATCCCCCAGGGGTTTTTGGTTTTTTTATTTGTTTGTTTTGTTTTTGTCTTCTCTGCACATCTCCAATGCATTTCAAATTTACAAGTTTTTCAGTTGGGATCTTGACAACTGATATGAATTTCATTTCTTCTCTACCCCAGTGAGTGTATTTCCCTGTTTTGTTAGAGCTGCATGGATTCATGCAGAGTCATGTCTGAATAAGGAGCTTCATGATCCAGTGGGTTCATTTACGCATTTTGTGTCGTGTATGTGGGTATTTTTTTTATTGTTGAGATTCTTGAAGGCAGGTTTTCTTCATTTTAAGTGCACTATCATTTGCATGCAGTTCTGGACGTGGAGTTGGTACTTTAATAAATATTGTTGAGAGTTAGAGATGCTCAAAATTGTAAAGGAGGTCACCACAACGAGAGATTTTCAAACTCAAGTTCTTGGACTTGCAGCATCAAAATCACCTGGGACAGTTTTACAGTACAGATTTCTGGGCCTTTCCACCAGAGAGCATAGTTTAGTGGGCGCTCGTTAGGGCCCAGGAGTCTCAATATTTTTAATTGTCCACATCATTTCCACTTGCAGCCATGTTTAAGAGCTACTGATTTAGGCTCATTTCTACCTGATTTAAAAATTGACTTGATTTTCAGAAGAGCAACCCTCACAGTATCCACACATTAGACTGTGTAAATCTCAGAAGTGGATGTGCCCTCAGAAATTATTGTATTAATTCCCTGTATTTTGTACTATTAAACAAATTATTTTTTTTTAATTTCTCAAAGTTACAGACTAGCAGCAATGCCAAGAACAGGAATTAGATCTCCTGAGGAAATTCCAGGGTCTCCTGCATCTCTTCCCCAGTGAATCCTATTCCAAAGTAGCCCCAGAGCCTGCAACATTCTTTTCATAAATAGGATCTTCTCAAGGATCAAAAACAAGATCTCCCAAATAATTGCCTTGCTTTCTAAAGAGCATGCACTGTGATTTCAGGGAATCTATAGTTATATAATCAGGAACGAAGATCATCATAAGAACTAGGTAAACATAAAGCATTAAGTGCTGGTATTGATAAGGGGTTTATTAAATTCAAAGCATCACATAACAAAACATGCTAAACCTGAAGACGGAGTTAAATAAATGTTAAATGATACTCTTTACAATTACTTGATCACCAGAGGAAGTCAGTGTATTCATACAAATTAAGAGAAAAATGAATAGCATAACTAAAGAAATGCCTATTGGAAATTAGGAAGTTCAGAGAATTCCATAGCAATATAAAAGGATTCCAGGGAGATGTTTCTCCTTTGCAGACTTATAATTTATGTCTTTCCCACATGTCTTTTTTCCCTACTTCCTGCCTCAGGTTTCAGCAACATCGATTAAGCAAAATGCATTTGCCCTGAGGTTGCCTTGAGTATTTCCACTCTGTTAACAGAGCCCATTTCTTCTCCTGTAAATCCTTAAAATTCGGAGTAATTTTAAGACAATGCTAATCTTCTCATTGAGCTGTTTGAAGGAGAAGTGATGATGAGACCAAAGAGTAGGTAGATTTTCTTTGCCTTCCTTCGAAACAGGTCTCCAGTGTGGACCCTGGTCTCACAGTTTTGCTCTCTGTTCTAGAATGGGCCCAGGAATGACTTTTCAGCCTCTAGTTTGACTGAGGGTTTGGCTTATATATATTTTCTCCATTAATAGGGAACTAGTTCCTGATTCTGGATCTAGATTCAAAACTACACTTTCTAAATGCAAGTATCATTGAAATTTAAAAGGTTACGGGAGAAGGAAAGAATATTCTGCTTAAAGTAATACAGTGAATAGGTAAAATAATAAATGTCAATATTTATCCTGAAATAATGGCATCAAGTTACAATTGTGGGGTTTCGGGTTCCAGGGAAGAGGGAATGAGTGGACACCTACTGCCATGCCTCTCCAAACCTCTCTACCCCAATCCCTACGAAATGCAGCTCGAGAAACTAGAACAGAAAGTGGCTATTGGAGGACCCTGGAAAGTAAATCCTAGCAAACAGACTGGGGACGAAGACTAACATTCTCTCCCTATTTTCCTTTTCCTTTCTCTGCGTGTACACAGCCCAGCCACCAGACCATCCTGTGGCTATAATTGCGGTAGCAACAAAAAGGATAGCAGAAGAGACCCACAGGAAACGAAAGGCCGGAGGGAGAGGAAACTTCCCCAGTCACAGGAATTGTGGTCCGAGAGGGTGGACCAAACCACTTTGACCCCTGTCCTCGCCATGCCTCCCTTAGTGCAGTCTTTTCAGCTGCACTCTACCTGCCAGGCACCTGACAGGCCAGCCCACCTTGGGTACAGCTGGCAGTTAGGCTTTTAGGGTTCCACTCATCATTCTTGGGGCCTCGAAGACCAGAGTACTAGGACAGGGGGAGGTGTCGGTCAGTTCTCTGACACCAGTTGGTACTTTAATTTTAGCGTATGAATGAAAAGTTACAGTGAGCCTGTAGAAGGGTGGTTTTCCAGATAAACCTAAACACCCCTTTATTTAGAAGCACAGAGTTAAGTAAGACAGAGAGCAATGGACAATTCGCTTCTCCACAGCATCAGAAACTACAAAGCTGCCAGGAAAGGTCTCTTCTGGCTGAGCCGTAGAAGGTCATCTCAGCCTTGTTTACTCAGCTCAGAAAAGGAAGGATAATCATGAGTCAGTTATTTCATTGATAGTCTGAACTTGTGTTTCTCAAAGAGAGAGAGAGACAGAGGGACAAGCTGACATAGATGACAATTCTAAATGTGTCCTTCTGCTCATGGGGAATCACCATTTCTGTGAAGACAGTAGAGACTCAAAGAATATTTGAAAGGGCCAGTCTGACTAGGTGTCATTCTGTCTGGCTTTCAGACTGAGACTGCCCTAGTGTGGTCTTGAACCCAAATGATGACAGTCCCATCTGGTTATTACACTTTCAGAGAGGACTTTGCCATCGTGCTGTCTCACCGCATGTCCTGATTCCACCCTGGCGAGCTTCAATACCCATGAAGAGGACCATCCAGTCCTTGACAGTCTCACCTCATTTGACAGTGACCCAGAGTACACACTAGCCCCACCCCAGACCTTGCCATCACTCCAAAGAAATTCTATTCCACCTTTGACCACAACTTCAGACCCGTCCAGCACCTTTACTAACTCCTTGACTAAGTCACAGCCTCCTCCTTGGATCTTGTCGCCGTCTCCTGGTTTACCTGTCCTCACCTGTCTGTTCTCCTTCTTGGCCCTATTGGAAGCCTAGGGCTGAAGGTCTGAGCCTGTCTCTGAACAGCCCTCTCCGTGCCTGGTGTCCCATCCTCCTGCTCTACTCCCTATTCGTGCCAAGAGGATCCCCTTCACTGGGCCTGGGCCTCCCTCCAGCTTTGGCCAGTTTAGATGGCCATCCTGAGTGCTCCAAAAAACACACTGTGAATCATGATCATCATAATGAATTCACAACTAGCAGAGCGTAAGCCTGTCCCATCACTACTCTGAGGGTCTCTTAGAGATCAGGCCCGAGTTGAATCTACCTTTGTTATCTCTGGTGCTGAGCAGGGCACTGGCTGATATACACATTCAGGAAATGTATGTTGGATACACGCATAAAGGATGGAGAAATGGAATGAACAGGAGGACAGGAGGACTTATTTTTCCATCAAGCTGCAGCTTGTCTCCACAAAGATACAACTATGACTCTCAAGCCACTACAGTCTTTCCAGACCCCTGGGACTCCCTCACGCCCACCCCTACAAAACAGCATGATTCCAAAAGTACCTGATTGTTTCAGGGCCATTATTATGAACATCAATTATCCCGATAGCAGCAAAGAACAGACGCAAAAGTTAATAGAGTTTTCTGGATGACAGAATGCTGGAGAAACAAGTCCATGCTGCATTGTATACAGAAAACTACCAAAATGTGGAGATACGGAGAAAGTTCAGTGCTAAGTCACAAGTGCTATGATCTGGGGACTTGTAAATCGGAGAAGTGCTGCAGGAGTCCTACATCGATGACAAAAATGGGGCAGAATTTGTCACTGAGCTGCTGCACGTAAACCCAGCTGAACAGTGCACTAGATGGAAATCTGAATGCACAATTAGCATTCCAGAACATATCCAGGGAGTTTCAAAGCGCTAGCACTGTCATGTCATTACAAGGAGGCAAATCTTATCCCAGTCAGCCCCTTTCATTATCCAGGGCTGTGAAACGCTTTTTGAGAGGTGCTGGGAAATACTCAACCTTCCAATGTGCCTTGCAAAGTCACCATGTGCCTCTCAGGTTTCTTTGAAAATCTCCGGAGCTATTCGCCTTTCTCCTCAGTGCAATTTCATTGCCCCTCTGATATATAATTTTGCCTTACACGTGGTTTGCTAATTTCTATTTTTATTTAAAAAATGGATTTTATAGGTAAGTCTGAGCCTTACGGCAGTGGGTTTACCTTGTGGCTTTTTGTTTTCTTTAAATTTTTTTTTATTGGGGAACAGTGTGTTTTTCCAGGACCCAGCAGCTCCAAGTCAAGTCGTTGTTTCAATCTAGTTGTGGAGGGCATAGCTTCAGTGGTCCATGTGGGAATTGAACCGGCAACCTTGGTGTTATAAGCACTGCGCTCTAGCCAACTGAGTTAACCGGCTGCCCCTACCTTGTGGCTTTTGACACATCTATTGTCTTCAGTAACAAGGCAAACACAATGAAAGAAATGCAGAGCCCAGAAACACACCCTCACTTTGAATACTGGAGCCCTGCCCCAGCTTCCACTCTGACAAAGAGAATCCACCTGCAAACTTCACACTTATAGTGAATATTTGGATGCAGATAATAGGTGTTCAGGCAGTGGATTTGCAAGCCTAGTCCTACTGCAATAAAAGTAAAACAGTAAATCTGGCTGCTCAAGTAAATAAATGGAGCCTTGCAGGGTTGCTGAAATGAAATTTAAAAAGGAGAGAAAAAGGTATATACACTGGGGGGTGAGGGGTATTTCTCCATGAGTTTCCAAGCAGCAGTGAAGAACCGGGTTCATACACAGCCCAAGTAGCCAGTGGGAGCCATGTCCTTCACGTGGGTTTCATTTGCTTTGTAAATACAAGTGCAATTGGTATTTAAGGGGCCACTCTGAACTGCCGCCACCCCCTCTATCTGAGCAGGAGTAATCTAATTTTTCTGCAAAGCATGCTACAGTTTGATGGACAGGTCTCTGAGGACGGTCCTGGATGTCAGCATCAGGGAAAATGAGTTCTGAAGTATAGCTACACCCCCACGCACGCGTGGAATCCCAATCACCCACGGCTCGTAGAGCCATTTGCCCTGTGTCTTGCTGCTGATGGATAATATATTCATTTGCTTCTGGCAAAAAAAAAAAAAAAAAGAAAGAAAATGGTAAGAAACCGCTGGTGCATATTGATGGTGTCCTCGAGAGGCTGTAATTGGGAGGAGTGATGTGCTACTGCCTACACCAGGGGACCTCGAGCTGCTGTCACTCTCCTTCACTCTGCAGCCAACTGGAAAAATGCACCCCCAAACTGTCAGGTGGCTGAACCATTCTCTCTCATTAGAACTGGAAAATTAAAATCTATCTCCCTAAGAAAAAGGGAATTTGCTTGCAAGTGCCACTAAGTTTTTGCACTGAGCACTAAATACCATCTGATTAAAATTGTTTGCTTTAGTGTCTGCTTCTACTGTGTTTGAATAACAGCAATTCAAGCATGTTCTTCTGTACTTCAGTATTTGACATAGGAGTTTAAAAAGCAAATGACACAATGAAACTTCAATATTAAAGGGTAAGACAAAGTCCACTCTGGAGACGATGGCCATAAGCAAGCCTGAACTCCAGCTCATAGAAGAGCATATGCAATGGAGCGGTAGACCCTGGTCATTTTCTGCTTGTGGGTTAATTTAATTTCTTGCTAATCCAAGTTGGATACTTAGTATTCGGGCATCTATTATAATAGTAAAAGCAAGGGCCTCATTACGCCAATGTGAATTATATTGGATAAAATACGTTCGCTGGATACAACGATTTTGTTTTCTATTCGTAAGAACAGTTCATATAGTTGGGTGACTATATTTTACATATGGCTACTTTTGTTGAGCAATTCCAGCTTTTGGAACTATCTCGGAAAGAACTGCTTTGTGTGATAAAGAATGGGCGTCTGCTCCATGTGTAATGCAATTTCTTCTCCTTTTTGAAAATCTCCCCAGAGTCTCTAGGGTAGAATAGGTGCCCAATAAACTATCAGTTGAAATGGCAAATGAATCAGATTAGAGAAAACAAGATGCCTCCCTGCATGTACTACTTTGGGGTGTCCCAGGATATACTTAAAACAACACGATTAAATTATGATGTAGTGGACACTGACGTTACATGCATTCAAGAGTGCTTGCATTCTGTTCTATCAATGTCTTCAAATACCAAAGAACATACTTGCTGGCTGCCAAATGCTTTACAAGGGGAAGTCACCACATGTCTTAGCTGGATTTCCTGGAGATCAAATTACCTGCTCTTGCTAAGTCTGTCAGTCACCATCCTCTATACGGCATGTGAGCACACACCCCCTTTACTCAGCCACCTGCTCCAGAGGGCATCTCAGAGCCCCAAGCCTGGAACTTGGAGCCACCAACACCAACATCTCAAAGCACAGAAACATGGCAGTGACTATGAACATAGCTGAGTGAAGGTGGCCTCTCCTGGGCAGGGGCCCCTTATAAGCATTCCCACGCATGCGCCTTGCTTTCAAATCTGATACCTTTCCATCACCATCATCATCCCCCCCACCAACTACCCATATAATCACAAAGTATAAGTGTGAGTGTATAAATGTGCATGTAAGTGCACATACGTTTACACATATAAAGTGCTTCCTTTTACAATTCCAACTTGCATAGTATCGATAAAACTGTATGAAAATGCCATCTCATTTTATTAAAAGGGCTTTTCAAAGTAGGTGTATCTATTTATACGACCCCTAGTAGGCAATGCAGGGTTATTCCAAATCTTCACTAACCCGTGGCTGTTTCAGACTTTTAAAAATTTCATTTTCCACCCGGTTTCGGGGCTGTGTTTTCTTTACATCCATTTGTACTAAACCAAGCATCTCAAAGGAATTTTTTGTTTATATTTCATCCAGCCCCTAGGTGCTTGTGGTAGGAGAATTTTTAGAAGCACTCACCAGCCACATTGCAGAAAGCAGGCGTTATCAGTTTAGGGAAAAGTCAGAAAACAGAGCGGTACCGAACATAGGGAGCTGGTTCCTAAGGGGACAGAGGAGGTGAGAAGCAAAGCAGGGAAGAGAAGTCCCAAAGCTACCAAAGGAAACGTGTCATGCAGGTGAGAAAGCCGCCATCAGCCCTGCTGGGCCCCGGAGCCTGCGCTGCCTGCATCACTGAAGGCCGGCGGCTTTGTGCCGGGCTCAGGAGGAGGCTGGGCTGGCGCTGGGCACCGTATGCTGCTCACTTCCTCTCACCCCCCAATCTCGTGCCAGTGCCTTCCACTGCAGAACAAAACTAGAGCCACCTGTCGAGAGTCTAAGACATGTAGTTTGCAGCCCTCTAAGCACAGAAGATTAGGGATGGATTTAAGCACAAATAAATGTCCAGCAGGCCATGTGACTGAATTTTTCTTTCTGAAAACTTTTAGGATCTCATATCTGCCATTCTAAAATGTCATAATGATGTACCTCAGCGTGGGTTCATTCATTATAATAACTGCTTGGTTGGTCACTGATGTGGAGGCTCATGTCTTTCAATTACAGAGAAAACAATGAAGTAAACGGAACTATATGTGTCAGCAAACATAAATCTTATGAGGAAAAAAACAAGTTTCAGAACATAATATATATTATTTACATGAAGTTTGAATACATGCAAAGTAGTACAATATATTGTTTATGGATACATTCTTATGTAATAAAAGTGAAACGGCATGGAAAATTAAAATACCAATTATGAGTACCTTTCCACAGAAAATAGGGAAATGAGATTAGGACATGGTACATGGAATTCCCACTTGTATACTATATTATGCTGGTGTTTTAAAGCTGGGTGGTAGGGACATGGATATTTTCAATTACCTGGAACACGGGTTGGCAAACTGCGGCTCGCGAGCCACATGCGGCTCTTTGGGTATGTACGTGTGGCTCTGAAGTAAAATTGAAAATGAAAATAAAACTATCATAGTTTCATTTATAAAATTTCACATAATGGTGATTTCATTTGTTTTATAGGTACCGCAAAACTTAGAGGGACAGGATTGGCTCTTCCGTTTCAAAAGTTAGCCAACCCCTGACCTAGAACTTTTAGTATTCTCAAATATTTTGTGGGATAGAAGGAAAGAAAGAAGACTGAAAAATCAAGTCAGTTTCAAAGAATTAGGACTCATAATGGCATCAGACTTCTTAAAATGAGTGATGGCAGCTAGAATACCATGGAACAATGCCTTCCGATATTGTGAGGAACTGAATTCCAGCCCAAAATTCTATACCCAGACAAATCATCAAGCAAGTGGGAGAGGGAAATACAGACCTTTACATTCCACTAATGTCTCGAAACATACTTCCCATGCAACTTTTATCAGGAAGCTATTGAATGGTAAGGTTTATCAAAACAAGAGAAGAAACCAAGAAATAGGAAGAAATGAGCTCTAGAAACAGGGGGTCTGATATCGGACAGACATAAACTGACTTCCCAGGATTATGATAAAAAATGATCCAGGATTATAGCAGGGAATTGGGTCAACAAACTATGATAGCAGGGCGACAGACTGTGTAAATAAAGTTTTATTGGAATGCAGCTACGCCCCTCATTTATGTATTGTGTAGAGGTTTTTTTTTCTTTTTTTGCTATAATGACAGATTTGAGTAGTTACAACAAAAACCTAAACTATTTACCATCTGATCCTTTTCAGAAAATGTTTGCAGATCCCTGGACTAGCGTGCAAGCTTCCCACTTTGGAGAAGAAAGATGGAGAGAGATCTTTAAGAAGGAAAGAAAATTAACTAATAGATTATATTACTGGTTGTGTTTGATCTCATGTAAAGGAGCTTTACAGCTTTGCTAGAGAAATTAAGAACAAATGAGTGAAAGGCGCATAGAAAATTAATAAAATGAAAAACAATTGCAATTTTTAACTCACAAGAAAACCAAAAGTTGCACAAGAGAGTATTTGTAACCATGGAACTCTAGGTAGCTTGTCTGTGAACAGTATTTCATAGGCGTAATAATGTAAACACTCGTTATTGATTTAGCAATACTAGGAGGATGGAGGAGATAAATATAAGTGAGAGAGAGGGAAAGCAGAAAAGAACTAAATACTAATCCTTCAGAGCAGGGTATTAATAGATGATATATAAAATTTCAAAAATCAATATATAAAAATATAATGTTATTTAGAAATATGGAGGTAACAGAATGAATAGAAGTCTTTCATGATAAGACTTGTAGAACTATTTTCCTTCATTCACTATATATTTGATTAATATAAAACATAATTTACAATGAGATGACAATAATGTAAGAAAATATTAATTTGTTGAGGTCGATTTAGAGTACATAAGCAAAAAGAATCATGAATTGCAATGCCTAGGTTTTCCATGGGCTATGTTCTGGGGTTTACCTGCCTCCATTTTTTTTTTAAAGATTTTATTGGGGAATTGGGGAAGGGGAACAGTGTTGGGAATTGGGGAAGGGGAACAGCCAAGTTGTTGTCCTTCAGTCTTAGTTGTGGAGGGTGCAGCTAGCTCAGCTCCAAGTCCAGTTGCCATCCGGTCGCCTGTCAGCAGTTCGAGGCCACTCAGTTCAAGGTGCCATGTTCAATCTTAGTTGCGGTAGGCGTAGCCCACCATCCCATGCGGGAGTCAAACCGGCAACCTTGTTGCTAGGCGCACGTGCTCTCACCAGCTGAGCTATCCTGCCACCTGTTGGCAGCTCAGCAGCAGCTCAGCTCGGGCGCAGCGTCACTGGCCCATGTGGGAATCAAACCCGCGGCCCTATTGTTCAGAGCTCACGCCCTTAACCAACTGAGCCCCTTGGCTGGTCCCTACCTGCCTCCATTTTAAATTAATGCACAGATAAATATCGAGTTAAGAAAGGAAGAAAAGGAGAGAGAGAGAAAATGGAGGAATTGGATTCCATAAGGTTTCTCTGAAATTTTAGCCCATCTATACTTCTCTGTGGGACATTCCAACTGAAAAGAGATGGCTGAAGCAAGGAGGGAAGGAGATTTAGAAAAGTGGAAACATAATGCAACAGGCTTGTAATTTGGGGAGAAACTGAGGATGCTATTTACATTAGGATGCTATTTACATTAGGATGCTGTTCATATAAGGATGCTAACTATATTTAAAGTGTTATTCGTGTTAGGTTATTTTGGGTGACAAACAAAGAGAGACAGAAAACACTGTGGAAAAACTGCCCATAAATCTCCGGGTAGCCACATACTCTGTGAAGGAAGTGAGGACCCGGTTACAAGTTCTAAGCACTGTGTCAACACTGATCTTTGTTCACATTCCAAGAGCCAGTGTGAACTGTTTATTTCACAGAGTTAATTCTAGTCTCATTTGTCACACACTGAAAAATAGGTCTTCCACAAAAGAACAAATGTCTTCAAACTACGTCAGCATCAATGAAGAAAGTTGTGATGTCAAAATACAGTGTTTGACAGACGCTCAAGACCTGATCTGATGGAAGCATACAGTGGGCAGAGCTGTGCCCCTGTGTTCTGTAGGCTTCTAGGATGCACACACTTCAGGAGATTTCAATAACATAACAATAAGGAATAAATAGTGTGTATATTCAAAGCCACTTTTCCTGGATTATTTTTAACCAGCTGGAAGGTTTCTTTGAGAATTTGTTTTGTTGCGAATTGATACAAGAAGCCATTTCCCTCTTCCTCCCCACCTCCAAATCTAGGCGGGAACAGTGTCAGCATGGTTTCCTGGCATCCACGAGACACTCGCTGGATCCATTTGACAACATAAACAGCTTGACTTTTCACATAACTAGACGTTACTAGAAGAAAAGCTGTTTGTGAGAAAAGAGCCACAGTGTACGCTGCCCTATGTTCTAGTGCTTTCCATCAAACAGCTTAGAAATACTAGCAAAACACATACCTGGTTAAAAAAAGACTTCTATCCAGAATTTAAAAGGATACCTACCACTCAATAAGAAGAAGACAAATAACCCCATCAAAAAGTAGGCAAAGGGCCGGGTGACTGGCACGTTGGTTAAGACCTAGCTCGGGACGCCAGCTCTAGGCAGCAGGTCCCTGGTTCGGATCCCACATATGAGGGCCAGTGACACTGCCCTCTACAGCTAAGATGGTGAACAACAGCACAACCTGGAGCTGGGCTGCCATGAGCCGGCGACGGTGTAGGCTGCAGCCCCTGCTGTAGTGGGCTGCTATAAGCTACCGTGAGCTGCCAGCGGCTGACGTGAGCTGCCAAGAGCTGCCGTGAGCGGCTGTCCAGAGGCCGGCGACTGATCTGCCTCACCCAGGAAAAGCACAATGATAATACCAACATGGGCCAGTGAAACGACGTCTTCCACAACTAGACTGAAGAACAAAAGGACAGCAACTTGTCTGTTCCCCTCCCCCCAATTCCGCAATAAAATCTTTAAAGAAAAACAAAAAGTAGGCAAAAACACAACACTTGCATTTTTGTGTTTGGCTTATATCACTAATGATTTCAAAATTCATGCATGTTATGGAATGTATGAGAACATCATTTTTTTTCCTGCTGAATAATGTCCATTGTATGTATAAACCACATTTTGTTCATTCATTCTTCTGTCTATCCTTATGACAGTTCCCCACTGTCTTAATTACTGCTGCTTTGCAGTAAGTTTTGAATTCAGAATGTGTGACTCCTCCAACTTTTCTTCCTCTTTTTCAAGATTCTTTTGGCTATGAAGGGCCCCTTAAATTCCAAGTGAATTTGAGGACTGACTTTTCGATGTCTGCAAAATAAAAGTGTCATCACTTTGTGTGGGATTGGCTGACTCCGTAGTAAGAAGCACTGTTACACAGTCTCCTACCCACACAACAACTGTACTGGCAGAACCTGTAACGACTTTGGAACTCTGAACAATATGAAAGGCTTGGCACTTCCAGGGGAAAGCTTGTGTGGGAAATTACGGTTCATGTTGATCAATTTCCCCTCTTAACTCAGAAGTGGTGATCCACTGCCCACACTCCAGACAGCTGTGCTCGTGTGACCAGAGCAGCTAGTAAGCAGCTCGTTGGAGCCGGGGTGGGCAGAAAAGGATGCTGTCCTCCAAATATTAGGAACCTGTGCTCTGGTCACTAATCACGGCTGATGTTAGAGATATAAAGAGATGGGCAGCCACTGTCACAAGCACCCACCACCAACTGAAGTGATGTCTGGGGCATTTAAAGGGCTAGCACCCTTGATTTTATCCCCTTCGTTTTCATCTTCTTTTCCCTTCTGGGAGGCAGACATTACAGACTAGGACATTCAAAAGCCACTGCATATATGAGGGAAATTAGAAAGTGACCACACATGTCAAGAGCAAGCACAGGCTCAGAAACAACCTGGGATGATCTTACGTTTAGGCCTCAGGCTGTCCGCCACAGAGACAGCCGACAACAATTTACAAAACAAATAAATAAATGAATACCAAAAAACAGCAATCCCTGCAGACGGGGTGACTCTGATTTCCTGAGTTCCCATGTTACTAGATTCGAATATCCAGCTTCCAACGACAAGTCATAAGGCGTACAAAGAAAGAGGAAAGCACAGCCCATTCAAAATAACAGACAAGGCTTTAGCTAGATGGACTGAGAGAAAACAGAGAGAAGACTCAAATTATTAATACTAAACTCAGAAGTGAAGGTGGGGACATTACCACCTAGTCTACGGAAATAAACAGGACTGTAAGAGAGTGCGATGAACAACTGTACACACAACAGGAAAAAGTGAACAAAGCCTTGGCCGTTTAACTAAGGGTGGCGTCCACAGGTCCCCACTCTGCACCCTGTCCTACCCCTGGAAGTGATAAGGATTCTGGAACTCCATGCACACAGTTGGAAAGCTCCTGGTGACCTCATAGGACCTTACCTGCACCAATACCCAATGACTCCCGTATTTTCTTTCCTTACGAATTAGGAAGCAAAAGAGCAATGCTCGTTTCATAGATCTGAATTCAATAATAACTGTATTTATAACCTACACACGAGCCAGTCTAGCCTGCCTTCTCCACTGTGGAGGCATTTCAGTGGTTCTGTTGCTAATGCAGCCTTTTTAAAATGCAAAATCCTCATTTCAAAGCAGTTGGATGAAATTGCAAATCCTTGGCTTAAACAGCATCTTTCTTCTTCATCATCAGTTTTTCTGAGATGCAGACAGGGGGGTGCTCTCATCAGTATGTGCTGCACCCACAACATCCTGACAAGGGGGTTCCTAGCAAGTGACTGTGCCTTCTAGTCCCTGTGGAATCTGCTGAGGCAGCACCCAGGAATGTCGCAGGAAGCCCTGATCAATTGGGAACGTGGGCTCCAGGAGCCCTGATTGTGTTCGTTACAAACGTTCACGTCTGTCAAATTCCAAAGTGAGAAATGAATGGTGTGTCTAGAGATAGTCATGTCAGCCAAACGGTGGTGCACCCGAGAGGCAGGACCAAGTCCCCTAAGCAACGTTTTAACGTAGGTGAAGCGGTCTCTAACTCATCATTGGGTCTGTACAAACGTGAGAGGGGATTTTTAAGTTACATATGGTAATAAGTCATGTATTTCTCTAACATATAGTTTACTTAACAATATGGTGGCCTGGCCAGGTGAGAAAGGGTTAATTACAGCAGGATAATATAGGCTGAATTGAACCCTAAAACAGTATCTGATTTGCAAGTAACACAGGGGTAGAAGTTGGGAGATGAATTCTAGAAACTGGTAATAAAGAAAAGGTCAGCCAGAGACAGAAACAAAAACTTAAATTTCCAGGAATCAGTCACATTCTGGACAATCAGAATGAGAGCCATCTGAAGTCCGGAAATAGGTCGTTTGGGAAAGACCAGACTGGTAGGCAGCATCCAGTAAGCATGAAGGAAGTCTATCAGCAGCCATCCAGGAGGGTCCTCAAGTGAGGGTCCAGGAGGTAGAGGGA
>NW_017731385.1:3326839-3338169 GCF_001890085.2 Hipposideros armiger
GAGGGGGAGGGGGAGCCTGCACACATGCATTGGAGAGAGAAAGGGCTCCATTTGAAAGAACAAGAGCCGACTTTGTCTTACAGGTACTATTTAGGCCAAGGACCTAAGCAGAGGGAATGAGACCTGTGTCCAGGAGATGGGGGACAGCCTGGGGCAGCCTGGCTCTAAGACGAGGGCTTTGTCCTCATAACTCTGAAGAGCACGGCTCTGAGAACACAACACGAACAGAGCCACACCGAGGCTGACCTGCAGTGGGATTACGCCACTACTGAGCATCCTTCCATCCTATAATCCAATAGGGTCAAGTTCCAGACCCTGGCATGGCACGCACGGCCCCTCAGGACAGACCCCTCCTGCTCCTGCAGCAAATTGCTCATCCTTCTGCCCTTATTGCTTCCCCACTCAGGCCTCTGCAGCACCCAAACCCGCCCTCCTTTCGCCCAGCCCCTTCTCTATGCAGCATGGCCTGGCTAATTGCTTCCTAACCCCCATGACACAATGAGAGGTCCTGAACTCTCTCACCATGCCTACCACGTTGTATTATTATCTGCTTAGTGTCTGTCTCTCCCTTCGTCTGTGGTGTCCCTGAGGTCAGGAACTGACTTTCCATCTTTAAGATTCCAGGTCTTAAATCAGTAAGCGTGTGGCCCACTGTAGGAAATTAATAATAAATATAACAAAGAGAGACAGATGCTAGCAACAACCCTACAAAGTAGGAGCTCTGCTTATTCTCATTTCAAAGAAGAGGGACTGAGTCCTTGAGAAATTAATAATTTGCTCAAAGTCAATGATTTGGCCTGAAGTAGTCCAACTCCTGAAAACAGGCTTCTAAATTCTATGAAATGATTATATGAGAATCTGCCTAAGGGAGGGGGCACAGGAACTGCAACTGGCTGTAGAGGTGCCCAATGAATGCCCCTCCCCCCAGGAAGTCAGAGATTCAGGCCCCCCTGCACCTCCTGCCTGAGGCTTTCCAGCCTGCTGCTGGACTTGGGCTACACTAAGGAGGAAGAGCCTGGTGAAGGGTATTATCAGCCGCCTCCTGCATCTCGGGCAGCGCTAAGAAGGTTAATATTCATTATCTCCTCCAATCTTCACAGCACTGCAAGGAGAATTTTATTCCAGGGCTCCAGGTAAGGAGCCTAACACTCAGGTAAGTCAGGCACCTTGACAAAGGCCACAGGGGTCATATGGCAAAACTGGATCAAGGTCTGTCTGCCCCGAAAGACCATGTTATAGGTACTTGTGTAGCAGCGTCCCAAACCCTCAACGACCCCCATGGAATCAAGGTCTTCACCAGCGGTGTCACCCACCTTAAACACTAAATCTGAACAACTGTGGTTGGAATCACTGGTACCATGAAAGGCTGAAATAATTTGCTATCTGGATCTTTGAAAACTTCAAGAATTCTTAGAGAAGTATTTTTTTAAAAAAACCACCACATAAATCAGAGACCTTAACACTAGTCTCCGTGGGTCCATGAAGGAATAGAGGAATCACAAATTTCAAAATGTGATTTCATCCAATCGCCAACACTTCAATGAAAGGTAGAATTGATTCAAATGTTTGGACTACCTGGCCCCTCATTTGACAATGGGAAAAAGGCAATCATCCAAATTTCTGCCATATTTTATTGTAGTTTTGCTTCTTGCCCCAACTCTTCCCACTATTGCTAGTACTAGCTGCACTGACCTTGACATGAGAGGGACTGCCATCCCTGGGTTGAGTCTGTGAACATGTCCAAGTTAATAGGGAATTCGTTTTTGTTTCTTTGTTATATTTGACTGGCAAAGGGTATTCTGTATGTGTATAAGTTCTTTTAAAAAGCAAGATCCCTTTTAAATAATAAAACAGAATGCCTTATGAGAGAAAAGGTAATGCAAATAATAATAATAATAGTTTTATTATGAATCAAAATAAAGTTGAAAGAGGAAAAGAAGCCAGCCTACCAAGTTGCTCTCATTCCAAGAATATCTACCTTCTGGCCATTGCAAAACTGGACTGGATCCTGCCACAGCCACCTCGTGTGCGGGCCGAGCCCCATCCACGCCTCATCCTAGACATTAGGAATTCTGCAAATGAGCGTTCATGGTTCACAGGGGTTCGATCACAGAAAATTAGTTGTTGATCTTTGCATGCCTACAGGCCTGCAATCTGTGCTACAAATTTATCCCTCCCAGGAAAAAAAAAAAAAAGGATGGACGAAACAAGAGGATGGAACCAATATAAGCATCTGTAGCAAGCTAATTGGGCCCTTGTGGGCCCCCGGCAGGCACAAAATTAAAACAAACACAGCCTCGCGTTGTGCACTTTCAGGACTGGCCCTGCCCTGGGTGTAGAAGCTTTCCCCCCGCCCCCTTCCCTGATCCCCACTGTGAAAGCATCTAATTATGGGTCTTTCTGAAGGATCACA
Organism: Hipposideros armiger; assembly: GCF_001890085.2. Taxonomy (NCBI): domain Eukaryota; kingdom Metazoa; phylum Chordata; class Mammalia; order Chiroptera; family Hipposideridae; genus Hipposideros; species Hipposideros armiger. The sequence goes on from NW_017731385.1 coordinate 3,329,253, forward strand.
AGCCAGTTTTCATCTAAAAAGAATACAGTATTTTGCCTCCGAACTGGAGGCGCTGTTAGAAGTTGGTAATTAGGATGACTTGTTAATGGAATTTGGCTATGATTAAGCAGTGATAGAGTGTGGGTTTGGTGCCTGTCAGTGGGGACGCCTGGGAGGGCGAGAGGTGTTTTAATGAGACACCTGTTGTTGGGAGCCCACTGGGGTTTGTGGCAGCTGATTGGCACTTGGATGTATGGGCTGGGCTGAGCCTGGCAGGTGGCTGGCATCACAGCAGAGCCCACCATTCCCAGCGAGTCAGGACTGGCTGCATCTCCACGGCTGCAGTCATGTGTTCCCATGTGATCTGGGCTGACAGGCGCTGTACTCCGACTCCCAGGGGCACTGCACCCACCTTGCAGGGAGAAGATGCCCACGTGGGATCTTCCGTGACCCCTGCCCACCAAACACCGGGTTGGGCACTAGGTACTCCATACCTCATCCAGCCTCCTGTCCCCATTGTACACATGAGGAAACAGGCAGTGCACACAGCCACCTCCGGCACCAGCTCCACTGTACTCAGAGATAGCTTCTCTCTAACCTTATAAGGATTCCTGGGGGACTGCAGGGGCCATTTCCTAAGAGCTTCTGGGCACTGCCCATACTTTGAATACAAGTCCATAGGATATTTTCTTGTATCTGAAGCCAACAGAACCCATAAAACACATAGGCTTATTATGCATTTTAATTTTATGATTAAGACCACATCTTGCTATTTAAAGGAGAGAGAGAGAAGGGACATACATAGTACTACTATTCCTCATCTTTCCTCAAAAACAAAGCCTGACACTGAAGATATTTGGGAACTCTCTATTTCAGCAAGTGGTGAAGGGGGCTGGACCTAGCACAAAAATGTGGGGCAGACATGAAAAATTACAGGAGGCCCACCCTGCACACCAACATATTGGCAGAACATTTCCAGGAGGGGAAAAGTCTCATCTCGGGGATGCTGTTCTTTCAAGATGTTGGGAATCCAGCTGCAACCATCCACCCTTGTACCTGACCCTTCCCTGCCTGCAGCTGCCCTGTTTTAATGCACTTGACAACCACCACCCTTTCCAGGTCAACAACCAGGGCTCTGGGAGAAAACGGTGCTTTGTTCTTCCCCGACAGTTGTTTCAGGTTCAATGTTGAGTCAAAACACATGTGGAGAGTCACAAAGGCACCCACAGCCACCTGGGCCAGGTTAGGCTTGGGTTCAGGCGGAGGAGCACCAGGCCTCCACCTGACTTTCCAAGCTACTCAGCTTACAATTCAGGCCACATTTTTTCAGACACTTGGCGGAAGCTTTCCTGAGCTCCATAAAAGACCCACGGCCTCCAGCGAAAGTTTGGACAAACCTGGACAAAGTTTGGTGAGTCCAAATATACCTGAAGAACAGGACAATCTCAGATGCCTTCAGGTCCCAACATTAATACCAAAAACAGATAAAACTGCATGGGTAATTCACAAAACAGGAAAATAAGTAAATAAATAAATAAATTAATTAATTAAATTACTTTGGCTTAAATTCCACAGATTATTGGGGGCAAAATGGTTTTGTTCTGATTATATAGATAACCATCTCATTTCTTGGCTTCTCTCATCTGAGGGAGACTTGGCCTGCAAGAAATATAATCTCAGGGGCGGCTGGGTGGTTCAGTTGGTTAGAGCATGCTTTTAACAACAAGGTTGCCAGTTTGACTCCCACATGGGATGGTGGACTAGGCCCCCCACAACTAGATTGAAAACTGTGACTGGACTTGGAGCTGAGCTGTGCCCTCCACAGCTAAGATTGGAGGACAACAACTAGACTTGGAGCTGATAAGTCCTGGGAAAAAAACCACACTGTTCCCCAATAAAGTTAAAAAAAATAAATAAATACAATCTCAGATCAAGTATATTTTCCTTGTATTGAAATGATCAGGGTGTTAATTTATTTTTCTAGAGAAATAAAAGGTTTAGCAGATGTGGGTCATTTTCATTTCAAATTTGATAGGAAAGGGTCATATTAACCACAATTTGATCTAATAAAACCCAAGAAAGACTCAATGAATAAGTTATTTAAAAATTGTAAACACAGTTGCTTCCTTTACATTCATCCCCATGACATCAGAGCATGTATGAAATCAGAAAAGCATGCTTTAGGCTTCTAGAAGGATATCAAATTCTCAGATCGGTTTCTCCATAGGGCTTCAGTGTGTATTTTGGTGAATGTCAGGTAAGGGACAGTCATATGCCAGAAATTCACAAGAAATGTAGATATGGCTTATGGAAACCTTTTCTTTTCAACTGTTAAAATTTTCAAGTACCAAACGGTGCTACATCTCAAGGACCCCATATGAAAAAGGGATATGCAAGATGCTTCAGGGTGGAGGGAATAAAGCAGCTCTGACACCAGATGGATTCGGGAGAGAAGCCCAGTTCTGCCAGTCCTAGCTGTGTAGCCTTGGACCAGTGTCTTAACGCCTTTGGGCCTCAGTTTCTCCAATATAAGTCAGACTGGAAAAATAAAAAAAACATATGATTTCACTCATAGGTGGACTATAAAACTGAAAGCAACAAATGGACAAGACAGACAACCAACCAAAAACTCACAGACACAGACAACAATTTAGTGGTTACCAGTGGGGAAAGGGGTGACGGGGGAGACAGAAGAGGGTAAAGGGGGTCAAATATATGGTGATGGAAGGAAAACTGACTCTGGGTGGTGAACACACAATGTGATATACAGATGATGTGTTAATAGAGTTGTACACTTGAAACCTATATAATTTTATTAACCAATGTCACCCAATAAAATTTTAAAATAAAATTAAAAATAATAATTTGGAAGCAATCACATTATCTTGAAATATTGCTAGGATAAACATAAGGTATGGGAAGTTCCTGGTATATGGCAGACACTAGATGAATGCTGGAGAGGGTTTTTCTTAATCACTGTCCCTCCTGGCACAACCCTCCCAGCATCACACTGGCCAACACCCCCAGCTTCAGCACCTTGGAGAGTGTCTATTTAACCACTTAGTACCACACAGGTGGACAGCAAAAGAGCTCGTCCAGGGGCTGTCACCTCTCCCTTGGACGATTTGTCCTGATTTTCTACATAGCCATCTCATTTCTTGGCTTCTAACTAACGGGTCTCCCGAAATCACTCTGGTACACCCTCTCCCCCAACGTCTGTTGTTTACATAAAAGTCAAAGTGATCCTTTGAAAACCTAAGTCAAATCAGGTCACTGTGGCTCAAATCAGCCAAAGTCCTTCCCCTCCCCCAAGGCCCTGCCTGATCCAGTCACCATCGCCCCACTGACCGCACTTCCTAGCGCTTGCCTGCTGGCTCACGCTGATCGGCCTTCCTGGTCCCAACATGGCAAGTTCGGCTCTTGCTGTTCCCCTGATCAGAATGCTCTTTCTCTAGCTCTCCACCAGGCTCCCCCTGCTATCCCATCATTTTTCTGCCCCAATCAGAGAGCCCTTCAAAGACTGTTGTATACAAATTTGCAATCCACACACACCTCCCTAGCACTTCTTACCTCCTTACCTTGCTTTATTTTCTCCGTAGTACTGATCACATGCTTAACACACACTCAACACATGGTTGTTCTTAACATTAATATCATGCTCCCTCCCATGAGGCCTTGTTTTGTTCCTCGACAAATTCCAGGGGCTAGAAGCATTACTTGGCACACCATAAAAAAGGTGGTGAATAAGTGATAAATAAATGAATGAAAAAAGTTCCTGACAAATGGTAGGCCCTGCATGACTGTTTATTGAGTGACTGAGCTGAACTGGTTCTTATAATAAGGCCTCTCTGTAAAGAGGAGTCAGCCTCTCTAAGTCCTGGCCATATCCTTTGACCACAGTATATTCCAGGGGGAAAGTATCAAAAAAGATTTAGCCAGTGAGAAAGACTGAAGCTCATGAGGAAAGTAATCAGGACAAGAAGAACTTGAACCCGGGCCGCCATTGCCTTGTCCCTGCTGTCCCTTTGCTGGCGCCCTAAAAACTCCTGGGCAGAGAGTTAGGGCTGGAGCAGTGTTGGTCACATGACTCTGAAGCAGGCCTCTGTTTCTGTGAACATCGCAGATGCTCTTACACATCTCACAGGGAGAAGCAAGGCCTTTATTCTGCAGAGCAGAAGAGTGAATGGTGACAACCTGCAGTAGTTCCCAGCAGAGCCACCTGGAAGGGAGGCACCATATGCAGAGTGCTGGCTGTTCTCTGGGCCCTGCTTGGTGGGGCCTCCTTCCTGACACTGGTATGCGACAGTTCCACAGACTATCTCAAGACTGTCCAGCCAGGAGGGTGACATTCTGGGCATGCCAGGATGCCTCTGCCAGTGTCTGCCCCATGAGAGCTCCATGCAGAAAGAGCTGCAGGTCCTAAGGGAGCAGAGTCCCCAGCTGAAAGGGCAAAGGGACATGGAGCCCAGGCCAACTGGAGAGAAAGCCCCTCTCTGCCCCCATGGCAACCAGGCTTGCCACTGGGATGTGTGTGGAAGAGGCAGTCCTCCTAGGGAATCCACAGAGCCTAATTCCAGAATGAGCATGGAGCCATGGCCAACGGGGGCTTGAAATCACCCACAGAGGCAGGGGAGTTGGGATACAGAAAGGAAGACCCCACCACAGGCAGGGCAGGTTAAGAACTGCAGGAGCCCTGCCCCCCCCCTCCCCGCAGAGGGTCAGCAGACTGTGGGCAATGCAAGGGGATGAGTCAGTGGTGTCACCTCATATCCATGACCTGGAAAGCCTGCCCACCAAATGCCACTGCACATCACTACATATTCAGAGATGTGGGGTTACGTTGAAGTTTACCGCATTCTAATAAATTGCCTATCTAGTTCACATTCCAGAGACTGGGTTTAATCATTCCCAACTGATCCTTTTGGTTTTTTCCCTGAAGTTCCAAATTAAAAAACCCTTCAAGCTGTCATTTTCAAGGGTTATATGGCACTAATAGATATTTATTGATTTTATAATTAAGATCCCATGCATGGCCAGGATTGGTAAAACCAAGAATTTTCAGCATGTGGCCTGAAGCAGGTCAAGGTGTACATAAATTACATTATGGCACAGTACTATATACTAAGCATCACCTGTCATCTAAGTTAATTCTGAGAGGTAGGCATGGTTCTTTCCATTTTTACAGATGAGGTAAGTTGGAGAAATGAGGTGGCTGTGTTAGCCAACTAAGACTGCCATAACCAAGTGCCACAGACTGGGTGGCCTTAAACAACAGAAATCAATTTTCTCACCGTTCTGGAGACTGGAAGTCCCAGATCAGGGTGTTGGCAGATTTGGTTTCTCCCAAGGCCTCTCTCCTGGGCTTGCAGACAGCCGCCTTTTCTCTGTGTCCTCACAGGGTCTTTCTTCTGTGTGCATACCCCTGGTGTCCCTCTGCATACCCAAATTTCCTCTTCGTAGAGACACACCAGTCAGTTTCGCTCATGGCTCACTCTACAGGCCTTATTCTGACTTCATCACCTCTTTAGAAGCCCCACCTATGAACACAGTCACATTCTGAGAGCCTGATGGGCCTTCAACATATGAATTTGGTGGGGGACACGGTTCAGACAGGGGCTGTGACCATGACACTCTGGTTTGCCTGGGACACTCGGGATAAGCTCACTGTCCCAATGTCATTATCACATAGCACACTTTCACTCTCAGAATCATCCCTATTTGAATGATCAATTCTATGCTCTCTCTACCGTGACAGCAGGATTCGTAAAACATCTCAAAAAAAAAGAACAGATGGAGTTCTAACTCTGCTCCCCTCACCGAGTCTGCCTGTCCCTCCTGCCTCTTGAGTGCTTCCTTTGTACAAATACGTGGCTCCCCTACAGGAAACATGCTGACCGGCACCTTGGGGGATCAACCAGAGAGGGGCAGTGACTTGGCAGGTGACAGGCAGCGCTGGGCGTCTCCCGTTTCAAAACGCAGCGCGGCCTGTCCAGATGAACACAGCAGACGGGGCCTCTTCTTTCCCTCTCTCCTCACTTTGGTTTTGGCTGACCACACTCTACTACTGTTCTTGTGTTCCAAAATGAATAACATTCTTTTATTCCAAAATGAAGAATGAAAGCAAGTACACGCAAGCACCTGAGCAGTCTTGGTGGCTGTCCCAGCCTGAGCCCAGTGCCAGGCTTCAGCTGGTGTGAACCGCACCTCCCACCCCCCGGAAGGGCCCAGCGGCATATGGTGCTTCCCTCGCCTCTTTAGCATCTTCCACGGCACAGGCGGCGGGACTCCGTTTTCCTGGGGAATGTGTGCTGGCCCCTCACTGGGACTGCGCTGTATCAGCTGACAGACTCCAGGTTGCAGAGTGCTGGGCTGTGCCTCTGTCTTTTAACAGTTCATTCAGCAGAGGAAGAAAGATGGCACCCTGCGACGGGTGGGTTTTTGTCTGGGGCAGGAAAGAGGGGCAACTCTAGGGAAGCCTACACATCCCATGGGCAAGCCGAACTTTGATTACTTGACCTATGCTGTTCCGATTGATCATAATAAAGTGAAAATAATGACAACAGCTCCCATACTGTGTGTGCTTGCCATGTGCTAGGCTTCATGCCAAGATCTTTAAAACCAAATTCTAATCAAACCATGCAAACCCGTGAGGAGGCTCTTCTCTGAGGCAGTGGATGACACCTCTGAACTCAGTTCTGCCTCTCCCTCTGCAGGTACCCTCCTGTGACTGGTTTCGCAATTATTGTTAGGACTAGCTCCCTAAAATGCATAATATAAATTTTGCATTAAAAAAATAAATAAAATATAAAAACATGGCTTACCCATGTCTGTAGTAAAGTGTCCCCAAGTGCATTCCAAAAAATCCTTCCACAAAATATTCATAAACACACTGCCTTCCTGCCTTGACCCTTCTCCAAACAAAGGGGGCTTTCCAGCCTTTTGTGTTAGAAATAATGGGTTGCTCGGTTTCATTTTTTGCAGGAATTCTCCAAGCCTGGAGTGTGTTAGTGTTAATTGTGAATCTCCACGAAGAAAACCTCATGGGCCTGGTCAACTGGACAATATCCTCCTGGAAACACTGGCCTCTTAATCCCTCAAAGTTCCACCTGGATGTCTAGGCCGTGCTTAGTCATGTTTCCCCATTATTATTTAGCATGAAGGTTTTCTCTTCTAATAGGTAGTGGGTACATGTCTACCCACACTAGGAATCTGCCTCAAACCCCAGCCCAAATTCACCTCTTCTGCTTTTCATGTCATCCTCCGCCTTCTGTACTTTAAGATCTAGGCTAAACCCTACCGACCTTCTCCTTGGCGAGCCAACACCCCTTCTCCTGCTGTAATTCATTGTACAATAGCTGGAGCTATTCATTGTACAGTACCTGGCCCCATAGCTGATTATGTGCAGAGCACATATTAACACTAAGCCTGCTCAGTGTTGGGTGCTCCCTTTAAATGCTGAAATACTTCTGCACATACTAGTCTTAATTCACCAGTTAGATTGCAAGCTCTGTGCGGGGCTTTCCCTCCTTTATTTAAACCAATAGCACCTGCCACTGAACTGGAATTACGACTCGCCCAAGTCTGGCCACAACCCTCCTTTTCACTCTGGCCTTCATGGAGGGTGACCAACATGTCCCAGTGTTCCTGGACCTTGCTAGTTTTAGCACTGAAATCCCACATGGCCCAGGAACCCACTCAGTGACAGGCAAACCAGGACAGTGGGTCACCCTACCTGCCCGCTCCAGCACAGATTAAGGCCTATGCATCCTAAATCTTTATCCTCTGCCTGAAATGTTCTCATCCCATTGTTGGCCTGTGATGGTCATGTTCAAAAGCTTCGTCCTCATCAGACATTCCCTTATCACATTCCTTATCATATGCCTCTCTCCCAGTGAAGTGTAGCCAAGGCCCTGGGCCTAGCATCGTAACTCATCACCCACTGCCCCATGGTCTAGTTCTCAGAGCAGCTGTCTCTCTTCTGGGTAATTCCTAAGGGTGGGGCCCAATCGTGCTCATCCACGGATCCCGCCTATGCCCAGGGTACTTCTTACACCAGGGATCTGTCAATGGGCAGACATTCAGGCAGGAGGAGCTGAAGGTTGGACTGGTTCCGATCCCGGGGCAGGCCCACTCTAGGAAGGCTGCAGGCCAGGCAGGAGTACAATGGGGCATCTGGAACTGACCGCACCAGTCCCACTTCGGCTAACAGCTCAGTAAATGACACTAAATTCTTCAACTGGCTGAGTACTCCAGAGCCCTCTGCATATGAATAGGGCTGTCTATGACCCATTAGTTCTGTGTTAGTTTCTTTCTGGAGCCAGCCCCCAGGCTTTGCTGATTTGTGTGGGTAGGAGCTGGCAGCTGTGCAGAGTGCCTCCCAGGAGTGGGAGTGTGACAGTGCCACCCTGCTAGGTCATCTAGAGTAGTTATCATCACGTACCCTGTTTGGAAAACTGCAGAAGCCATATTTTTAAATGAATATAAATGTAATGAAAAGGAACTGGGACAAGTCGAATTCACCAAAATCAAACTAAGCCACCCTGACTTGAGCTGTCAATAGTGTTAGGGAGACACTGGGAAATTAACACTCTTTCTCGGTGACCCACTGCTCTTGAAAGTCATGACATGCAGTCAGGCACAGGATGATGAGCAAAAAGCCAGTGGGGGTGACAATGGGGAACTTTCGAATCTAAGGATCAGTAGAGCTCCTACGTATTTTTCTAAAAAAATGACAATCTTTTTTTTTTTTTTTTAATCTAAGTAGCATAGTTTTTCAACCTGTATCAAGTACAAGAAAGGAAGGCTTTCAGTGAGTATTTTTCCTCCAATTATACTACATGACATTGATTTTCAGGAAGCTGCTATATTAACAGAAGATCTCCATATGAAGAGAAAGCTGTGTCTGTGCCTGTGCCTGTGTGTGTGTGTGTGTGTGTGT
>NW_017731385.1:3338354-3406542 GCF_001890085.2 Hipposideros armiger
AGAGAGACACAGAGTGCGAGAGCACAATGCCAACCCAATACAACCTGTCCTATTACCCAGAAAATTGTATGCCATGATGGGAAAGGCCAGGACCACTGCCGGACCCACCCTCCTCATCTAAAGTCAGCTCCCTGAGGGCACAGTGACTTGAACTAATGTCAAAATGCTCAGTGACCTGCCTTCTCTTAGCCAGCTAAACAACTCATTAAGGAGAAGGACTTGTATTTCCAGGGTCCTGCTGTATTTTCTGGCCAAATGAAGGTACAGTAACTGATGTACAGACACTGATGTCATTTTGAGTTTGCGTGAAAATAGGGCCTGGTTTAAGGCATCCACTCTCGAAATGTTTAGCAATTCCATGCCCTGCAGAATTCAGTATGGGTGTTTTGGCAATTTTCAACATCTCTATCAAAATTCTTTAAGTCCTTTGAAGACTCCATGTTATCATGTGGTGTCACCAGTAAAATCAGAGTCCTCTGCTCCCACATCTGTCCTCCAAGGAAAGAACGACGTGACCCACCCCCACCCCATTAAGTGCAGAGAGTTTACTCAGGCTTTCTGGAGGCTTGAAGGTAGTCCTCTGTGGCCTCAACAGTCCTAAATGGACAATTTGAATTTATTTATTTAGTTAGTTAGTTATTTTAATTTAATCACAGGTACCAAAGAAATAGGAAAATACTAGAAAATTTAAAAACAATTTTAAGGCAAATAACAGAATGAGCAACACCAGCGGTAAATGTACAGTGATCTGCCCTCTGGCCCTTCCTTCAGGTGCCTCTTAAAGCTCATTTTACCCAGTGATTTAAATGTGCAGTTATGAAATCAGATGGAATCTGCATCATCCCCTGGGCAAAGCTAAGGCCTCCACTGTGGAGCTCCAGCAATATCCACATAGACATCATGAAGCTTACTAGACTGCCAGTAGCTAGTGTAATTCTACAGTACCAGAGGAAATGAATAAAAGCAAATGAGATTTTCTTTTTCACTAGCAGAAGGAAGAGTATAGAAAAACGCTGACTACACAAGGAGTGAAGGACCTTCTTGAAGTCTATTCTCTGGTTTGGCCCCGGGCTAGCTCTGGGAAAGTCAGCATGGAAGGCATCTCCTGGAAACTGAGTTTCCACCCCAAGTGCATTGTTGGAGCCATGGAGCTAGGCCAGGTGAACATAAGATCCCTTACAGCCCTAACAGTCATCAGTCTATATAGAAGAAAAAAAAAAACTAGGAATCAATTAATCGGCATTAATTAAGATATTATTTTCTCTTGTGGACATCCAGTCTTAGAACTATAGAATTAAGTTTTTAATAACACAAGTAGTATAATAAATGATCACTGTAGAAAACTAGATAATAATGTCGACCTCTGTCCACCCCAAAAAATAAATCCCTAAAATTCTAGTACCCGGAAATAACCAATCGCAACATTGTGCTGTTTACCTTTCAGAATATTTGCTATGCAAAAATATAAATATACATACACAGAAATGAGATACTATTGGGTTGTCAGAGAAGTCATGACGCATTTTTTCTATGTTTTTTGTTGCAAAAACACGTCATGACTTTTCCGACAACCCAATATATCTCAGTTTTGTAGTCACGTCACATAGCTGGTGAATATACTGGCATACATTTTCTAGGGAACAGGATGGCATTATGTATCAAAAGTCTTAGAAATACATGTATTCTGTGATCGAGCAATCACACTCCAGCAAAGCAACGAGTAAACTATACAAAGAAATGTATAGAAAAGGATGTTCACTATAGCATTGTTTAGATTCAGTTTAAAAAAAAATGGAAATGAACCAAATGTCCACAAACCAGGATTCTGTTAGATAAATTACATGGTACATTGACGCAATGGAAGACAATGCTGCCCTTTATAGTGATACCCAAAGATATATTTAGGAATATAGAAAACGATGACATAGGACCAGTATTTGAGGCATTTCCACTAACAACCACAGGTAAGGAAGTTTACTGAAATGCTTTCTTTAAAAAGAAAGCCACAACGAAGCTGCCGGGATGGCACAGCCCTGATCTGGGCTGCTGACAACAATTCCGGGCTCTCCATATGCTCTGCAGCTTCCAGAAATGGCAGCCTAACATTTCTCTCCTGCTGGCACTGGTGGGCTTGCACAACTGTCACTGTTCCCGTCCTGAGTCTCCACTCCACCTCCCAAAGCCTCTGCCCACTCTTAGCAAGGCCACAGAGTCGCATTCTTGGAGCTAGGTTAGGAAAAACTGGCTGGGAGGCCCTCTTGGACATCAGGGTGGCAGCAGCCCTCCTTCCTCTGGGGGCAGGGGGTGACTGTGAAAGGCAGACACAGCAGGACGAGGGAGGAGAGGCGTGGGAGAGCTCAGGGACATCCACAGAAGGAGGGCCACAGAGGGAAAACAGGCCAGAACAGACGAGGCCTGGGACGAGAACAGGAAATGCGAAGCAGTGATTTTAAACTAACCATAAAAAACATGGAGATAAGATGCTCTTGTGATTTGTCTCCTTTGATGGGGGAACCCATGAATGAAGGACAGAAACTCAAAGTAGAGCCAACCAAGCTCTGAATTGGATTTACTGATACTTGGGAAGGGAAGTCTTGCTTTCATTCACCTCTCTCTCATCTCCCTTTTTGATCCTCCTGATCCATCGACACACTCCCCCTATCTATTTTCTTGTTCCAGCTAAACACTCCCACGGCCTGGGGTAGTGCTAACGAGATGGGGCCTAACTGAGAGGAGGGTTGCTGGTTCACCTGGACAAGGAAGAATGTGTGCTGAGACCTCTTCTCACCCTGATCTTCAGCTTGTTGATCCCAGTGGGAGATCAGACTTAGAGAACTTGCTCATCCTCTCCTGGTCGCCCCAGGGGTGATGGTTTCACTTTGTTCCGTTGGGCACTGCCTGCCTGTCCTTCATGCCTTCATTTCTCTGGTACCCCTTCACTAACTCCAAGTATACTTCTCAAGTGTGGACTCCGAACACCCCCCTTTCTTTCTATGACTTAGAATACCACTCAGCAGTCAGTTAAACTGACCCGCTCTTTCTCTAAGATGAAGTATACTCTCCCTCAACATATTTTCCACCTCCATACGTCCTTGTTAATGTGCAATGATGAATGATTAATGAATGTGCCTTTTAATTCATGGACATAGTAAATCTGAGGTGCAATAAAGAAAATAAAAAGTCTGCCCCGGGGTCCTTCCGAGCTGCCTGGCGGTACCTACTGCCCCCACCTTCAGGCACTCTTCTGTGCCCAGCCACCATGAGGCCACTTTGCTACCCTGGGGCTTCCGTGCTGTCCCCAGCTTCTGGTTTCTTAAGTAGAGGTGAGAAAGGTGGAGGAAAGCCCTGGCACTGTGCAAAACTAATGGAGAATGTAGATTACTACACTTCCCAACTGAAGAGGAGTCAACACCACCATTTCAAGGTGGAAGAGGGGAATCCAATGAACTGCGAATCTACTATGTGCCAAAATAATAGGCTAGATGCTCATGCTCACCAGGAACCATTATCCCCCCAGGAGCAGAAGACACAGTTCCTGTCCTCACACTAGACACGTGTAGACAAAGCACTCACATGGTGAGTGGCGTATGGATGCCTGTAAGGAGTGTGGGCAGGAGTGAGTCAAAGGATATCAATCAGATATACATGGGCTTATGATAATAAAAGTAATGTGCATTTACTAAGTGCTTTCCAAGAAGCAGGTTCTGTGTCAGTGTCTATAAAGTATCAGAATTGTTTTCAGAGATGACAACACGATTTGAGATGTAGAATAATGATCAAACACACAGTGGAATTTGGTCATGACTCCAGCATAATCGGAGATAGTGAATGATGATGGTATTAAATTAAATGGCTTTTGAAATTGGTGATCTCTTGGTATATAGAATGCCTACCTAGTGCCCCAAGGAAGGATTAAGTCTCATTTCCTAAATGTTGTGGATGAAGTGGAGTTTATCAAACAACAACAATTAGTCCTATTAGTTTAAAGCCTCCTAATTCTGGAACATCATTAACACTAATAATGTAATTGATATTTAGAACATGACATGAATTATTACTGGTATTAGTTGTGATAATTAATAAGTTTAGGGCGCTGTGCTAGGTACACTGTAGAAATCACCTCACTTACTACTGCAATAACCTATACAAGAGGCTCTATTATGAGTTTATTTTACAGATGGGGAAACTGAGGCATGAAACAGTGAAGTAATGTGCCTGGTGGTTTAACACCTGGTGAATGGCAAAGGTGAGAATGGGTCCTGGTTCTGCTTGGTTCTAAGCCCATGTGTCCTAACCCATGACCACACCAACTAGATTCAGTTACTGTTTTTAATAATAAATAAATCACAATAAAAAAAATAACCAGGGGGCCGGCCAAGTGGCTCGTTGGTTAAGAGTTGGCTTGGGAGCGCCAGCTCTGAGCAGCAGGGCTGCGGGTTCGGATCCCACATGGGCCAGTGATGCTGCGCCCTCTACAGCTAAGATGCTGAACAACAGCTCGACTTGGAGCTGGGCTGCCGTGAGTCGCCAGCGACGGTGTAGGCTGCAGCTCCTGATGCAGTGGGCTGCCTGCCATGAGCTACCGTGAGTGGCCATCCAATGGCCGGCAACCGATCTGCCTCAGCCGGGAAGAGCGCAATGATAATACCAACATGGGCCAGTGAAGTGACGTTTTCCACAACTAGACTGAAGAACAAAAGGACAGCAACTTCTCTGTTCCCCTCCCCGATTCCCCAACGCTGTTTCCTCCCCCAATTCCCCAATAAAATCTTTAAAAAAATAGTAATAACTAGGGTGTGTTTCACTATAATAGTTAAAATCTAGTTGAAAGCCAACTGCATCAAATTTTTTATATTTCCAATAATCAATAAACAAGTCAACTGTTCCTTTTCCAGAGGATTTCTTTATAGGAGCTGTCATTGCTATTAAAATTCTATCAGAACTTGAAACTACTGGCAGGGCTTTTCAACCACTTGACTTTAAAAAGGGGGTGTTGCATCTTCTATCAACAGCCCTTTATCTGCAGTTCTGACACCTGGGAAAGACAAAACTGTCTTTCTCTTGCCCCCGTTGATGGTAGGTGTGCACTTCTGGCCTGACTGAGGCACCCCTGCTCAGAACAGGGGCAGGGGCCCTCACGTGGTGTCAGCCCTTGGTGTTTCCTGAAGGATTTCCATGGAAACCAGGCCTGACAGGCTCCTGGGAGCCTCCACACTGCCTGATGAAGACATCACAGACCAAAGGGAACATTTATACATGGAGGGCTGCTTGGCCTCTCTTAGAATGCAGATAAATCCCTTTGTTCTGCCTCTGGGTTTTACCATCAATGTAGGCGGCAGGACCTAATCCGCAGCCATTTGTCAATGACTTAGACTGTGCTCTCTCTTAGCTCTAGGAGTTGATAAATGCTTCCAATGATCAAAATGTTTTAAGGTTCCCCAACTCTTTCTTCTGAAAATTGCCACTTATTCTGTCCTGGGGTCAGTCTCTCGTTTGTTGTTATTTCGTTTCTTTTTGGGGGTATGTTCCCGTCTATCCTGCGGGTTTTCACCATGAGTTGCTGCGTTTGTATATTGAACTTGCTGAGTGTTACAAGTGGAGACTAAGCTTGTATGCATTACATATTAAATGAAGTAATTTCAACAACATGAAGCTAAACAGAGCCAACAGGGATTCTAAGATTTCACTGAAGGACTTTTTCAAAATAAGAAAAATCTGAATTTTTGCCCGCCACATTTCTCACCAAAAAGGGAAAGAGATTGGAGCACATGGCTTATGACCATCCCCACATGAATATTTTTATGCTTGAATAGATTTTTAAAACCCAGAATCCTGCATCCTATTGTTCAGATTCCTACAGGGGATGACTTTTTAACTAAGACTGCTGAAGGTTAAAGAGAAACTTCCCTAGGAAAATTGTATTGGGATTGTAACTAAAAAAAGAAAAAACATAGTAATGTTCATTCTTCACCTGTACATGAATGACAAATATGTGACTTTTATCAAAATTATCCTGATTCAAGAAAACACTACCTGTCACTGAGCCCACACATATATGAAGCTGAAAGCTAAGGCAAGTTAGCCTTGAGTTCAAATCAGAACCTTGCTTCTATCAAACACTGAGAAAAGATCTTTGAAACGAAAGTTCTTTCCGTCTTATATTATCTAGTGAACTACCACAGTCCCCCCTTCACAAACATAGAGGCTTCCTATAAAAGTTCAAAACCAATTACGCTTTTGGGACATTTTGCACCTCTTTCAATAAACAAGTCACCTTCTGCATTCCTACATGTCAACGGCTTCATATCGACCATGATGACTAACGTTATTCAGAAGTTTTCGATGCATTTCCGCTGAGACCCCCCCCCCCGAGTCGTCTGTTACTTTGCACAGGCTGGGTTAGAAAGTCAAGGTGTTTTTATCCTCCCATGGAGCTTCTCTGTATTTTCCCATGATTTTCTACTTGAAATTTGTCCTTTGTATATAGTTCTTGCTACCTAAGCTACAAGCTACCAGAGAGGAGGGACCATCTTTTCAACTGCAAAGATTGTACCCTGTTATTTTATAGCCTTTCCAGCACTCTGCACCCAGTAGGTACTCAATAAATATAAATAGAAGGACCCAGAAATGGCCCTGCTAGGACTTCGTCTTACAGATATGTTGGCACAAGTGCAAAAACAGATACTCAGGATAGCATTGTTTTCAGCCCTCAAAACTGGGATCTACATAAAATTTCCTTCAACAGAGGAATGATGAAATAGACACCCATACCATGCAAACTGTGGATTGCTACATGTGCAAAAACATATAAAACATATACACATCCACTTATTACAAGAGGACATTAGATAAGTAAGATATGGAAAAGTGTCCATTGTTACACAAAAAAATGTTAAAAAGGAAAATTGCAAAACAGTATGTGTCATATGCTCTCATTTTTTAACAAGCGCATACATATACACTTCACTATGTACTATAACATATTTTTATGCATAAACAATGTCTGAAAGTGTATAGAGTATGCTCTCATGAACAATACCTCTGGGAAGTGGAATGTGATGGAGAAAAGTGAAATTTTACCTCTTTATATATTTTCCTGCTGCTGATATTCTGTATTCTGAGTATATATATCTTTACAATAATAGTTTAAAGAAAATAAATATTATCTAAATGAATAAACAAGTGGAAACTGAGTGCATGAAGTCTACATAATCAAATGGTTAATTCTGTTTACCTGTTCCGATTATGAGGACAAGCTGATGAAATGAGTCCTCTCCTAGGATGGAAGCCGTACAGGATAAGACAGGTATTTACCGGAAGGCAACATAGCATCCTGCAAATTATCTTGTCCTATGAGTCCATAGACTCCATTTCTGGATCATCTACTGTCTACTGAGCTGTGTGACTAGATTGCTTCTCTACATCTCACTTTTCTGATTTATCTAAAGGTTGGGTAGACTAAAGGATTCCCAAATTCCTTTGAATTCTAAATTTCTTACCCACTCTTTTGAGAGAAAAAGAAAGAGAGAGAGAAGAAGGAGGAGGGGGAGGAGGAGGAGGAGGAGGAAGAGGGGGAGGAGGAGGGGGAGGAGGAAAGAGGAAGAGGAAGAAGAAGGTGATGGTGGTCATCAAATGGCCAAAGCATTAAAGCGTTTAGTTGTACTGCTATTAGAAGACAGGCAGTTAACAGAACCCGACAATGGAAAAGGGGGAAAAACAAAGTACTTAGGAAGTTAACGCTCATTTTATACTTTGCTTCGTGATATAAGTTTCGGTTTTCATCTGTATTCGCCCTACGTAACATCCTGGGGACCAGGGAGCACTGTTTACAGCATGACATTTCAAATACCCAGATGAAGGTCCCATCTCTGCTTTCCGACACCCAGCATCCTCACGCTCATAGTGCCTCCGTTTGTAGCCAGGGCCCATTGGCTAGTCCAGGTTTCTTTCACTTGTGGGGACATGGAAAAACAGGGGCACAGTGTGGCACAGAAGTCTTTCTCAATATTCTCTTTTTTCTCGCTTTTCTAGATTAGAAACCAAAAACAAACGATGGGTGATCAGCAAGTAACATCTATTAAGAATGCCACAGTAGAAGTGAACCTGAATTCCTGCCACTTGATATGTAACCTCCTGTCTCAGGAACCATATTGATCCATGAAATTTACCCCAAATATGTTACAGATATAAGACCAGGATGGTAACTCCGATATAGTCTAATGAGAAGGGTTTTGCTTTTTATTTTCCAGCCTCAGTTAAAAAAAAAAAAGGCACCTTCTTTGAATCATGAAATCCTATTAAATGCAAAAGGGGCCAATGGTTTCCATTGTGCCCTGTGATAGTATAAACAGTTCTTTGTATGATTTCTGACAGAGGATCTTAATTAGACCTTAGAAAGGGCAAGTTCATTTTTCGTCACATTCGAAAGACGATCGTCCCCACCTAATGCTACCTGAAAATCAATAGTTTTCCTTTAGCAGTTCCCAGAAGGATATCCACCATGTGCCATCTCCCACTCACCTGCTTCTATTTTCATTAACCAAGTATTTCTTTGTTCCCCTTTAACAACTAAAAAGAAAGATCTAGTCTGAATGCACTGAGAACACTGGGAAGGAAAAAGTTTCGGAGTGGGGAGAATGACGGAAAGGACTGCCCTCCCTGAACTGGGGAGCTGCTGAATTCAGCATCAGCTGGAGAGGGTGATGGGACGAGGCTGGCCAAGCACGGCCACATGAGTTCAGCAAACTCTTGCTCTTCTGCCCTCATGCTATCTGCCCACCACCCTGTGCTTTCCTGCCTTGCCCACAGTTGCCCAGGAACCTCCTCTTCCCCACTGCAGAACCTCAACCTTCTGGACCAGTCTTCCTTACCTTTGCAGTGTCTGGCAATGCAATCTTTTCTTCCAACCATTTCCAAACATGCCTCTCCTGTGTGGACCCTATTCCCCTGTAAAGGCTAGAACAGTTCAACTGTTAAAGAACTGAAGTGTCCCTGCTGTCACAGGGGCTTCTGAGAGTAAAGACCCAGGACAGCCCTTCCCTATTCCTGTCTGACAAGCCCTGCCCTCCTTCCCTTTAACTTAGGCACAATCTTAACAAATCTAAATCCTGGATTCTAAGCAGCCACTCCCAGTGGATTCACCTTGGCCTGAAAGATGGAAACTGTTTGCCATCAAACTGTTTACCCCCTAAACACAGAAGCTACAGTTGCTATGATAAGCATGGAGGGCTGCCAAAGAAGGTGGGTAAGGTGAGTGGCTTATCACAGGGGAGCTGGGTCTGTCAGTAAACCTCAGAGGACACCCATCACTTACCTAAGGAGCTGATCTTATCTTTTACACACCCTTCTGATTCAGGCCTCTAAGGACAGATGTGTCCACTGCCTATCTGCACTATGATGTGATGACATTCTTCCCTCCCTATTTACTGATTTAAGGCTCAAGTCTTTAAAGTAGTCAACTTTGCTATACATTTAAATGCAGTGGAAAAACAAACTGCCACTGATCCTGAATGCCTTACTCATACAAATTTGGCCATTTTCATCTAATTCTGACCTTGTAAGTATTTATTCAAGTGTGTGGCAAAAGCACACAGTGTGTGCTTTTACAATGAAAAACTTCCCACCTAAAAATTCTATTCAGGGTGGGCCGAGTGGCTCTGTTGGTTAAGAGTGTGAGCTCTGAGCAACAGGGTCGCTGGTTCGATTCCCACATGGGCCAGTGAGCTGCGCCCAAGCTGAGCTGCCACTGAGCTGCCAACAGGTGGCAGGATGGCTCAGCTGGTCAGAGCACATGCTCCTAACAATAAGGTTGTCAGTTCAACTCTGCACAGGATGGTGGACTGTGCCCTCCACAACTAAGATTGAATACGGCACCTTGAGTTGAGCGGCTGTGAGCTGCCGACAGGCGTCCAGATGGTGACTGGACTTGGGGCTGAGCTAGCTGCGCCCTCCACAACTAAGACTGAAGGACAACAACTTGGCTTTTCTCCTTCCCCAATTCCCCAATAAAATCTTTAAAAAAAAATTCTATTCAGCAAATTTTATTAGTCAGCTTGAATTTGGGGAAACCTTTCTGATTGTGTATAATCCCACCTGATCACCAGATCATTGTACCGTATTCACACATTTGTTACACACAGATGATGGACCTATCACATACAAAGTAGCCACCTGAACCCATGACATACGTGGGATCTACATTATCTGACTTTTGATAAACAAGCCAATTGTTTGACATTCGTATAGAAGCATCATTCTTGGGTTTGTGACTTTTCTCCCTGTCACCACACCTCACCTACCCATGCCCATTATTAACAGGAATCAAATTCTCCTTGTTTTGTTCCTATCAGGGCTTTTCACCACAGATGTCTTCTGAAAACCTGTTAGATAACCAGGATCCCTCGTTCATATTTACACTGTGTCTCAGTCTTCCTGGATGATTTCTACACATTTTTCCAACTTGTTTGGCATTCTTCTTCTCCTCCAAAGTTTCTGAAATAAGCCCTAGCTTTCTCTTACATGAAAACTACCTAATATACTAGGTAACCCCAGTATTACGATGTTTGACCCAACCAATCAACTGTTGCACCATAATTTACACAATAAAAAATAGTAGTTCAACAACTCACAACATGGCTGACAGCAGCACCCTGTTCAAGATGAAACCCTTGGCACGTTTTCTTGTTTTTAGCTCATTGGACAGTTCACCAAACTTTTATTAATATTTCTAAAATCTTAATTTAACACCAGAGGGACAAGGTTCTGAGACATGGCAAATAGTTTTTAAATGTTAGGATCCCAAGGACCTGCTTTAAAACAATGATTTCTGTGCTCCTGGTGCTACTTTTTCTAGAAAATGTTAACACAATCATAATTTCAAGCTCATGAGTTGGACCCAAATTAATCTCTCCAGATAATTTCAGACCATTTTGACCTAGTGATTGGCTTGAGTAGAAATTTCTCAGGAATGAGGAACTGGACTTTTAATACGAGGCTAACATAATGCTACATACTTAGTGAGTACTTTTTTTAAATCCACATGGTTTCCCAAAAGACTGATTTTCATGTGGAAAGAAACAAAGACCACCCAAAGGAGAACAAGCTGAGGCTATCCTATTCTGAGCTTGCTAGAGCAAGGTTGTCAGCCACCATCACATGCATTTGGCAGAGATGCAAAGAGATAGGTGGAGCCGAGGGAAAGCTCTATAGTGGGAAAGAGGAAGGCTTTAGGCGCATCCTGATTGGATACTCTTATGACGAAGCTGGAAATGGGCTAACTAGCAGGGGGGGGCCGCCTATATGATTGTTAAGGGAGCATATTTGGTTTTGTCCACTTGCTGCTAAGCTGGAAGCAGGGACAAAAATGAGGGTTGGTGACAGGTATTGATCAAGTCCTGGCCACTTGGGGCTCATTGTTACAGGGGTGGCTATGTGGCCTCCTGGACTGGTTGCTGCAGATTCTGGGTCAAAATTCTATTTTGATTCATGGTCTGGCCATCGCAGGTTTGTATGTTCAAGCTCTCAACTGATACACACTGAGAAATCTCACTAAAGTCTGGCAACATGAAAATGGCCAAGCTATACTAACAAATGGCACTTCCCACCCAACTAGCTTAGCATTTCTTCTGTGATTACAAAGTAAAACTTATACAATGTAGAGTATTTTAAAGAAAGCAAAAAACACAAAGAAGGAAATAAACACTAAGTAACCCACCACATTGAAAGGTAACCCACTAACATTTTGGAGTTTACATTTCCACTGTTCTTTCTACATACAAAATTTACAAAGATAGGATTGAACTGGGCATAATTCTTTGCAAACTCGTTTATAACCAACAACAAAAAACAATTCCATGAATGTTCTCCGCCTTGTCATTTAGCAATTTTCCCCACCACCATTTTAATGACTTCATTATTTTTTACGACTTTTATTTTAATGACATTAAGGGTTCCTGTACTATGGGCAGCACTCTGCTTATTTGGGGCTTCATGGTATTTCCAAATTTTCACTCTGATGAAAAAAATATTGGACCGAACATTCTTTTTTTTTTTAAGATTTTTATTGGGGAATTGAGGGGATGGGAACAGCGCTGGGGAATTGGGGGAAGGGGAACAGACAAGTTGCTGTCGTTTTGTTCTTCAGTCTAGTTGTGGAGGGCGTTGCATCACTGACCCAAGTTGGCATCATCATTGCGCTCTTCCCAGGCGAGGCAGATCAGTCGCCGGCTTCTGGACGGCCGCTCACTGTGGCTGCTGGCCACTCACGCTGGCTGCTGGCCATTTACGCTGGCTGCTGGCTACATACAGTAGCCCATGACAACCCACTGCCACAGGGGCTGCAGCCTACGCCGTCGCCGGCGACTCATGGCAGCCCAGCTCCAGGTTGAGCTGTTGTTCAGCATCTTAGCTGCAGAGGACAGTGTCACTGGCCTGCATATGTGGGATCTGAACCGGGGCCCTCTGGTGTCCCAAGTCAGTTCTTAACCATCACACCACTCAGCCGGCCCTGCACGGAACATTCTTAAAGGTAACTTTTAGCTCAGAAAAAAATTACAAAGCGTCAATGTTGAGAATTAACCAAGAAGCAAGAGAATAGAGAGGTGTCTTTCTATTGAGGTTGGTAGGTGTCTTTCCGTTCTTCTGTCCCTAAAGGCCCCTCTTCTCCTTCTGGGCCCCAGGTCCTCATGTGACTAAGGAGAAAGGGCCTCTGAGGAGGCAGCAACAACACTTTTGCAATTCTGCCATCCCTGCGACTGCTCTTGATGAGAGCACTTGACGCGCAGGCCTGGTGACTCAGGCAGCACCCCGCACGAGCCGTTCCAGGCTGGGGCCTGGCAAGAGCCCTTCAACTTGGCCACCGCACACCTTGGTGGCAGTGGGCAGGTCGTTGCACTCATGCTGCCTGGCTTTCCCCAACAGGCAGATGACGACACCACAAAGGTCTGGAAGCCCTGCTTTTGGACCTCTTTAAACTTCAAAGAGTGTCGGGCTGCAGCCTGCCTGCCAGCCTGGGGCGACCGGAGCTGCACAGCAACCTGTTAACTGAACACTGGAGGTTACACACCCGCTGCAGATACAAATCTCTCTGGGGAAACCATATTATCGCGTTGTTTCCTGTCAAGTTCCAACACTTCAGAACTATCATAAAATTTGTGTGAAGCACAGTTACCCAGGCAGAAACTAGATGTGCTTCAGTGTTAGGGAAACAGCGCATGTGGATGTTGTGATGGGATGGGAGCATGGGGGTGGGGCCCCAGGCAGAGGTCCTGAGGCTTATCCAATTTGTGGTGCCCTTTAAGAAGCAGAATATAAAGTTATTAGTGTAAAATTAGCTGCAGGGCCATTGACGGGACCACGCACAGGAGGGTGTCAATGTTCAGGTTTCCTGCTAAACCTCTCTGGGGGCTTGGTAAAACCCCGAATGCTGGGCCCCACTTCCAGAGCTTCTAATTGGAGTAGATCTTGGGGGGAGGGTGCTGAGAATATGCATTTCTTACATGCTCCCTTGTGATGCTAAGGTGGCTAGCTGGTCCACATTTTGAGAGTCGACACTTTGAGGACCACGTATTTATACAATTGGGGGTTAGGGACTCTTTAAGACAAAGAATACAAAATCCTTTTTCACATATTACAATATCTTATTTACTTTCTCATATTTTACCCCAAACACATGACATCACTGGGGTCCCTCCTAGGCTCTTGGAAGAGCCCCTGAAAGTGAAGAGCCATGAGGTGTCACTCGCCTTGAGTTCAGGCCACCATGGGTGCTGGCTCTGTGGGTCAGCAGAGAGAGCCCTGTCTAAAGGGCTGCATTTCTGAGAAAGGGGAACGTGTCAACTCTCTTGAAAACTGCCCCTTGCCTAGACTACCCAACAATGGCTGTTTTTATTGTCACCGTGGGGAGATAGCACAGTGTATACACATTGTTACTGGAGAACTAAACTAAGGAATTCACATCTTGGCCCTGGCATGGGCTGTGTGACCTTGGTCAATCACTAACCTCTCTGGGCATCTATTTCCTCACCTCTAAAATGGAGATGACCATGGCACCTACTTCCCAGCATAGCTGTGAGGACTTAAAACCCAGTAAGGACTGGCTACTATCAGCAGAAGCAGCGTCATGGGGTTTATGGCATCAACGCTGGAGGCAGATGGCCAGTGTTCAGATCCTGGCTCTACCACTTCGTAGCTGTGCAAGCACAGGCAAGTGACTCAACCTCTCTGGGCCTTGTCTCCTCATATAGGAAACAGGAAGGAAGATGATAGCATCTACCTCAGAGTTCTTTAAGGATGATATGAGATAATGTAAGCCAACAGGCACAGTGCTCAGCACACAGTAGGGCTTCATAAATGTCAGCTTCTGCTACTGTTGTCACTACCCTTTTCTCAGTAATGTCCTTCTATTAATTCTCACTGGCTTAGGGAGCCTGAAGCTCAGAGGAAGCCCTCTTACTCTTTCTGATCGTCCATTGCTGAGCACATGGGAAGGAGTCAATAAAGTTCTTTTGAATTGAAAACACAACTGAATTGAATGCCTTTGCCTCATCAGCATCAGTCATTAGAATTTATCATTCATTTTGACATGAGTTAATAAAAGTAATTCTATGTAAATCAAAGTCCAACTAGTGTGTTCCTGCTTTAACCTTTCATTTGCTTTCCCACCAAATTATATCCACACATTACAGTTGGTAAGGGGAGGGGACCTAGTTCCTTAGGGGTAAATGAAATTGGCCCTTTCAGTGGAACAGCTGATTGGCCTACTCACACCTACTGAAAGCTTGGTGAGCTTATTAATTTTTGTGTGGTCATCTTGACTATATAGACATTTAACCTAGCTGGGGTAGGAAGAGGGAGTGGGTGTAGTGGTTGTTGTCATTTCGTCAGCCACCAGCAAAACAGCTTTGGGTGAGTTTGGGGGACCTCCTGACAGATGGCTGGCAATCTTCAGTGAGCTTGTTGGGGGCTGTCTTTAAAGGGGGCTCAACTGCAAAATGCAGAATGTTGAGAGACAGCACAGAACCCTTGCCAGGAAGCCAGAAACAAGTAACACGGCCCCCCTTTCATAGAGAGGCTTATTCTACACACGTTCTACTCTCTTTCCCTATGTAACCTCCTCTAAGGGGAACTACTAAGAGGGCAACGCTGAAACCCTCAGCTAAGCAGGGGCTTCAGCTAAATGAAGGCATGGCTGTGTTCTATTATTAGATGCTAGAAAATATCACTTACGCAGAAAAGAAGTGAACATACGATGACTCTACAGGATTCCCCAATACTAATTCATTCATCCAAAAGCATGAGTGGCACTTCCTATGGGCTGTAAATGACTCCAACAGTAGGATGGGAAGTAAAGTATTTCATTCAACAGCCCTGTGATCCTGTCGATGCAAACTGCTTTTTCCCAGCCTGCAAGGTGCATTGCATTTCCTCAGTTAAATTTGGTCAAATTTAAATAACACTTCTGGTAGCACAGACTAGAACGATATAATCTGCTAACATCGTGCATTCCTAACTCAGCTTTTCTCAGATTTACTTTTTTTTTTTTAAGATTTTTATTGGGGAATTGGGGGGATGGAAACAGTGCTGGGGAATTGGGGGAAGGGGAACAGACAAGTCGCTGTTGCCCCTGTTCCTCAGTCCAGTTGCGGAGGATGCTGCCTGACCGGCCCAAGTTGGCACCACCATTGCGCTCCCCCCAGGCGAGCTTCTGGACGGCCGCTCATGTTGGCTGCTGACTACATACAGTAGCCCATGGCAACCCACTGCCACAGGGGCTGCAGCCTATGCTGTCGCCGGCAACTCTCAGCAGACCAGCTCCAGGTTGAGCTGTTGTTCAGCATCTTAGCTGTGGAGGGCAGTGTCACTGGCCCTCATATGTGGGATCCGAACCGGGGCCCTCTGGCCTCTCAAGCCAGTTCTGAACCATCGCGCCACTCGGACGGCCCTCAGATTTTCTTTTTAATGCCAGCACTGCTTTCCTATTTTGCAGTTTCCCCAAATGGTACTTATTAATGACCTCTCAAGTTACAAGAAGAGAGATCGAAAGCATAGGAACACTAATATGTGGCCTGTGGCATTGTGGCTTTGAGCACAGACTGGCACCTGTGTGCAGGCGAGGAGGCCCTGCCTCCTTTGGCCATGGGAGCCAGAGCCAGAGGAAGGGGGAAGACAACATCAGCTAGGGTGCTGAGGAAAGGAGAAAGCCCAGGAAGATGGTCAGCATCCCTAAGCATGAGCACACACACCTCACTGGAACCTTTATTGATGCAAGTCTTATCTCCCAATTATATTGTTGGAGATATATAATATATATATATATATATATATATATATATATGTAAAATGCTAGCTTAACAAATAAAACCCAGTATTTTTGCAAGCTACAAAAGCTCTGGGCCTTCAATCCATTATGATGATCCTCTGTGTGTTCCCTCCTTTCCAGGTGGTACCAATTAAGACTTAGACCTTTGTCCTAACAGATATTAATGGAATAAACCCAATGTGAGGCTTTAATGAACAAAACTAGACACACTCACCATACCCAAGGAAAAATACGTATAATGTACACAGTGGGCCTGCAGGGTTAATGCGCAGTGTTGAGCTGTGGCTGGGATTGGTTTCAATGTTTCCCACGTCTGTGTAATTAGCAGACCAAAGGCTGAGAGCGGGTTTGACACAATCCCAGCCTCGCAGTCCTTGCACTCACTTTCTTGTTCCTTAGTATTGTTGGGAGAGGCGATTTCCACCTCTGAAATACTCTTCATTGCTTCTATTGAGAAGGGAAGCGTGGCTTTTTAAGAGTCTAAGTCAATAACGATTAGCAACAAAATACAGCTTGTTCTGTGTCAAGAAATCCATCACTTGCCAGCTCTCTCTGCCAGCTCTGGTGGGCTGAGGCTGACTTCACCTCCATAAGCTGTGCCTCAAAGAGTCCCACTTAGGATGCCTGTGCAGAACGGACACACCTGGGAGGTTCAAACCATAGCCCGGGGCCTGTGGGAGCCCTAATATGTTCCTGAACAACAGGTGGCAGTAAAGAGACATACTCTGCAGGAGCTAATTAAAGAGGTTTTCTGTTTCAGGCCTGTTTGTACAAATGCCGCTTAAAGGGAAGAATTAGATAGTAAAAAGCATAACCTGATTCTAGTGTTTTTGCACACGCTGTTCTGTTTCTACATATGTCACACCTACCTGGGATATTCTCTCCTCACCACCTCCTTTTCTTATTTAAAGAACTCATCTTGAGATAAAAATAGCTTCCTTGCTATGGAGACCTCCAGCTTTTGCAATCAACAGACCTCCAACCTCCCTCCCTCCCTCCCTCCCTCCCTTTCTCTCTCTCTCACACATACACACACACACACACACACACACACACACACACATCCACCAGAGCCTGAGCTTGTCAAAAGCACAGATTCCAAAGCGACAAAGCCAAAGGGTGCTTTGTGAGAAAGCTGCCATATTATGGGAACATTTGGTTTCTGAACTGCCTTAAAACGGTGACCTTTCTTCCAGTGCCAAATAAACACTCTGCAAGCTGCACTTTTGTAGAACAAAAGTATCATCCGCTAGTTGAACATGCTGATCAAAGAGTTGTCTCTTAGCTCCTGTCATCATTGTGACCAGAAATGGCACTTGTTTGAATTTTAAGCACAAACGGGTCCACTTTGTTTTTAATACACAACTCACTTTAAAAAAAAATTATGAGTGCACAGCAGACAACTCTCCTCTGGGGTGGGGGGCGTGGAGAGGGAGAGACATGAAGTCCCAGGCAATCCACATGACTAATTTTGTATTAAAAAATACTGACGACGTCTGTTCCAGTGGGAACTGTACTCAACTATTAGTAATTGCAAACATTAGTCATGAAGACATGGAAAATACAATCTGTAGCTCATCTAGTACATTTTGCCCCAAAATACAATCTATGGAACTCAGCAGCACCCATTTTGTTGCTGTGTGTCACTCAGTGACGCAGTCCAATTTGGAAGGCAAATCTGCCAAATTTTCGTGATTCCTCAAGCTCCCTGGGTGGCAGTCTAGGAGCAGCACAGGACCACTGAGCAGTACCAAACAGCTGACCCTCTCTTTCCGATATCCATTCCACTCAGCGTGCAAAGTTGTAGATAATGCTCTACTTCTATTATGATGATTCAAATGAAAGCAAAGGCAACCTTTGCAATTAAGGTCAATGCTGGCCTATGAGTAATCAATAAATCAGCCTCCAGTCTGCACTCCAGCGTCTTGGTTGCCAGAAAGTAGAGGTGGCTTTTTCTCATTGATTAATGTGAAATGTCCCAAGTTCACAGAGAAGGACGATTTTGGAGTTGTCCCAACACGCACTGTGGTTGAGCCACTCACTTCTTCTAGAAGTAACTACTTTGAAGATCCAAACCTAGTCTCCATCTGTGTCCAACAAGGCACGTGCCAAGCCAGAAACCTAAAAATCACCTTTAATCCCTCCTTCCACCTTCGCCCAGTATTCTCTACCTGAATAATGACCAATGGCCAGACTTCTAAATATATCACCTGGCTAAATAACTCATCCTCTTCCTCCCAGGTTCACGGAGGCATCAGTGCCTCCTGAAAACCAGCTCTCCCTTCCTCTCCAGCACCTACGTGAAACCTGCATGTATTTTCATAATGCACCATGTCCAGCTCTATCGTAGCAAAGTCACAATTTATTATCATTGTCTAGTTACATGCCTGTCTTCTCTAAAAGACTGTGTGCTCCTTGAAGAAGAATTGCATCATTTTACTCTCTCTTCTCAAGATCTGCCTAATCCAGGTGTTTGGCAGATGGATAGAAGGATGGATGTGTGGGTGAAGGGACAGTTAGGAGCACTCTTAACAAGGGGACCTTGGCTTCCCCTTGTCCTGAAAACTTGCCAAGGACACAAGTCCAAATCTCATCTGTCATGAGGACGTTCTTAGCCACACAGCTTGGACAATTCTTAAGAACAAATTATTTTTAAAAGAAGATTCACTTTACATTCAAAGACAGTCCTTGAACACCAACCCTTGGAGAAATCCTCAAGGAAATAGCTCTAAATCATGAAAGACTTGTCTGAGAGGTTGGACCACATTTAAATTCCAAATCAAACAGGCTGTTACACCGCCCCCATTTCTTTCTGCAGCCAACAAAGCGAGCTCTGCTACAGTCTAAAAAGCCTGGCTTGAATTCTTCCAGGTAAAACACGCCTGCTCAACAATTAGAGGCACTTGATCAATCGAGTTTAATGGCTTCTTTTTGGACCTGGAATAATACAAATCCCACAAGAAGGGGCCAAAACATTCACCAGCAAAAGCCCTCCATGCCTTATCATGATGTCATGTGCTCTTAAAATGCCAGCCATCATTCTAGGTTGTTACCTCACACAGGATCCAGGTAAAGTGGGGAGAGAAAATGCAGGATAGCCAATTAAATTTGTTTCAGAAAAGCAATAAATAATTCAGGGGTAAGTATGACCCATGCAACATTTGGGAAATACTTATACTGAAATAAAAATTGATACCTACTTATTTAAAATTCAAATTTCACTGGGTTTCCTGTGTTTTTATTTACTAAACCTGGCAACCTTAATTCAGTGGTGAAGGACCAGGTGTCTCATCTGAGATTTCTGTAAGAGTAGATATTTCACTGAGAGTTAAAAAAAAAGTTCTGTAATTTGGCTCAGTCCGGCCACGTGGCAGATAACTGTGCTCAGTGCTCTGTCCACATTGGCCATCCCTGAGGGGGGCTGTAGCCCCTCCTGCACTCACAGCACCACTGCAAAGTCAGCTTGAGCTCACGAAATTGGAATGTGTTTGTGGATGCACCCTCTCAAATTCTCCCCAAACCGTCACTGAGAATTACTAAAAATAAAAATTGTGACACCAGTCCTGCACACAGCTGTGCAAATGGAGCCACCTCGGGGAAATGCAGACCCTGTACAGAAGACTCTTTGCTATAATCATTTTGTGATTCCTGGTGGCTCCAGTGGTTCCAGGAATCACATGGCAGTTTCTGGACATCCTCTATGCCTATTTCCTTCTCTTGGGCTCCAAGTACAAACACACAGGGTCTGGACTAGGGGAAGGAAAAAGAGGCACATAAGGGGCACAGTTTAATGGGGCACAGAGTCCCAGGGCAGTGCCAGTGGAGAGTCAGTACCTGAGAGTGGGGGCCTCTTTAAATTTTGCAGCTCAGGTGTCTGAATCCCCTCTCTTGAGTTCTGACCCTGCATATAGAGATTACTTCTCTTCCACCTGAATGGTCTGAGAGACTAGAATTTTAGATTTCTAATAGTCACATCGTGCTCATTTCTAGGTGAGAACAATCCAGATTTATGAGGAAAGAGATCACAGTCTTTGGCAAATGCATAACACAGTCCCTCACCGACAGAGGATATGATAATCTGTGCAGTGTCCTTCACACATGAACGTGCCCGTCTTCATCAATCCGTGAGCACAGGAGAGCACGCTAGGTCTTCTGGAACAAAGTGCCACCGACTGAGGGGATTCAGCAACGGGCATGAAGCATCAGCCAGTTCTGGAGACCGGAAGTCTGGGATCAGGGCGCCGGCAGGCGTGGTCCCTTCTGAGGGCCATGAGGACGAGTCTGGGCCAGGCTTCTCTTAGTTTCTGGTGGCTTGCTGGTCATCTTTAGCATCTTTGCCTTCTTGAAGTATCACCCCGATCTCTGTTTTCATTGTCACATGGTGCTCTCCCTGTGTCCATGTCTGTCTCCAACTTTCCTCTTTTTATACCAACACCAATTATATTGGATTAAGACCCACCCAAGTGACCTCACTTTAACCTGATTCCTTCTATAAAGACCCTATCTCCAAATAAGGCCACATTTTAAGATGCTGAGGGTTGGGACTTCACCATGGAAATTTGAGGGGACACAATTCAACCCCTAAAAGAGTGCCTATACACTGACTGGTCAAGGACACATCTGTGAGCTCTCAAGTCCCTTTGGACAGGTGACTATTTCCATCAACCTCCATTCTTGTCTGTGCGTATCTTTCTGCCCTCCCTCCAACCCCAAACCAACACCTTCCTCCAATCATGTTATATATTGTACAGCCCCTGTGGACACCCTGTGTACCCCACTTCACATGGGAACAGTCTCTGGACAGCGGAGGATATGATCAACCCTCCTGGCTCTGCTATCCACACCATTAAATCATGCGAGATAAATCCCTAAGACACTCTCCACCTTCCTCATTATCCTGCAGCAACAGCAGAAGCAGCAGCTCTAAGTGATTTTCAAGGACCTCTTCCTGCTCTAAATCTAAATCTTTCTATTTGCTTCACTACAAGCATCACTTCCTGGGAAAATGGAGTCAAAGTACCAAAGCATCTCAAATCCCTGGGGACTTTTCTTTATTTCCACAAGAAGGAGCTCTGGATCCCAGGGGAGAGTGGAGGAAGTCGGTGCCCACCCACGATGGGATGGGACCGCTTAAGGAGACTCAGGACAGCAGGATGAGGGACCAGGCCACAGCCTGTAAGGGCCACGTGGAGTTCTTTCCCACCACGTGACCTGTGGCATCTGAAGCAGAAGGAGTGGCAGCTTATGAGCATCCCAGGAGGGCAGGGCAAGGTGTGAAGGGCTGGGGGGTAAGAAGTAAAGTGAAAAGCGCAGTTGCACAGGGAGGAAAAGGCCAGTGATAAGTTTGAGACCTAGCTCTTTCCAGAATGGCTGTGTGACCTTGGGAAAAAAATATTTAACCTCTCTGAATCTCCATTTTCCCATTTTATAAAATGGGCTAATGATGGCTGCCGTGCAGGCCTGTTGGAACATTAAACATAAAACGCCCCCGCCAGCTGGCATACCTATTCCAAGGGAAGTAGCTGTCAGTAAGTGTCTGTCCCCTTTCTGGCTTCCCTGAAGGACTTTTAAATGAGTCACCATTCTAGCAGCGATGTCCGGGAGGACCAGGAGAGGGGCAGTGGGAAGGACTGAGGGGAGGAGGACCCCGCGGCTGAGCTTCGCGCTGCCCTGGCTGCTGTCCATGGTGGCAATCCTAATTGGATCAATGGTTGGGGCTTCTTGGTACAGCGAAGACTGGTGGGGGTGGGGCGGGTTGCGAGACCCTCCCTCAGGGTCCCTTCCAGAGGGGTCTGGAACGGTGCACAATTAAAGCTAAGGATGCTGAGATGAGCTCTCCGGTTTGGGACAAAAAGATGTCCCCAGGACACTGGTGGTTTCATAAACCTGGAGGAAAGGGGGCGCTGAGCAAGCCCGACACCGAGCCCGGCTGACGCTAGGTGGCGCCGCGCAGCAAGGCAGCCGGAGGTGGCCGTGCCTGCCCTGCAGGGGACGGTTCCCGCAAGACCGGTTCTACTGGTTCTCTGGGTTATTTCGGCCTTCCCTTTACTACTTGCTGGATAAAACACCATCTTTCTTTTTTTTTTTAACACTCAACCCCCAACGGAGATGTACAGGCAACACTTGATGAACACAAGATGCATTTTCAGGGTTTTTTTCGTTAAAATGAGATTTGTAGAACTGGTCACGAGGAAAACAAAGGATATGAAATTATTCCAAATTTTGTGACTTGTGCCTATGGGTAACATCTCAGTTGAACAGTGAACATTTATAAAGTGATATATTTTTTTAAAAACGTGCTAAAATTTCATAGGGCACTTTCTAATGAAATGAAACAGCCCACCCTGTGAGGCAAGAATTCCACTCTGTGGGCGGGGCGTTGATTCCACAAAACCTGGATGCGATCGGAATGCACAAAGCAGCTTCATTCATTAATAGCCCAGAGCTGGCAATAATCCAAATGTCTATCAACAGGAGAATGGATGAACAAATTGTGGGATGTTCATAACATGGAATCGCTCTCAGCAATAAAAAGGGATGGTCTGTGCCACAGCACGGCTTTATGTTGAGTGAAAGGAGCCAGATACCACACTAAATACTTTAGGATTTCATTTAGATGAAGTTATAAGACGGTGATAGAAAGCACTTCAAGGGTTCCCTCCGGGGGTGCCAACTGCCTGGAAAGGAGCACAATGGAACTTTCTAGAATAATGGAAGTGTTCTCGTTCTTGATCTGAGTGATGCCACACAGGTGTGTACATATGTGTGCATATTCATGGAGCTATGTACAGTTTGGTAAAATTTGGGCCCTTCCCTGTACCCTGAAAATAATTTCAGGGAAAATAACTTTATTTGTCCCTTCATTATTTTTATGTGACTAATAAATTACATATAATTCCGGCATGCTTTTCTAATAGCAGTTAGAATAAACAATAAGAATCACTTCAGCTGCTTGGCAATTAAGGTTCTAATGAGTGAAATGGAAGTTATATGATGGGTATTTGGACAATTCATTAGTTGGAAGCAGAAGCACTTTAAAGAACTAATGAAGTCTTTAGCTAAATTATTCAAAACAAAACAAAAAATTGGACGGGAGGGACAGATGCCAGAAAGAGGCCATCTTCTTTGCATTAGAGGAAAGCACATGCTGACAAACCCTAAAAAGGGTGTAAGAACAGAGAGTCAGAATGGTTTGAAAGCGTGCCATCTCTGATCGCTCAAGCTGGGCCGTGGAGTTGCGTAAGGAGAATGGTTTCCACCCGGCTGGCCAGCTTCTCTCACTTGGCCTCACCATATATTAGGTGGGTGCTTCTCAGCTGAGGGAGATCAGATGGGCTGGGTTACTTGCCCAGAGCTACCCAGCTAACTGACCCAAAGGCCTGTCTTCCCACTTGCCCACCTTGCCACTCCCAAGGGCCCAGGCCAATTTCTCCTGAAGGACATTTTAGAAATAGGAGAAATTGATACAGGAAATGCAGGAGTAGGGTGACCTGCCCCGTCCTCCCGCCTCGCTTGGTCTGGCTGGCTTTCTTTCTTTGAAGTGAGGTATAATTTCCTGTAGTAAAATGCACCTAGCGGCATTTCCATCTGGATCACATCGTGGCCAACACACACCAGTGCCAGAAAAACCTTCCTTCGTAGGAGCAGACTGTTATCTAACCTCACCCGTGGGCACCTTAAGGAGTCAGCCCCAGGGCAGCTGCCCGTCACCACTGGAAATCGGTAAGAAAAGCCCTTTTTCGGGCACAAAGGCAACACGTTATATATATGTGGTTAACACCCGCTGGATAGTCATTTGAAGAGAAAATTTTCAAAGTTTTGTGTGAAAGTAAAAGCGGTAGGTGGATTTTTATACAGATGAGCACAAGACAATTCATAATTTCTATATCATTTGTAGAAAAATGGTCCCAACTAGTCTTAGAGTGCAAAACTTCCGGTTCTCTTAAAGCAATGTTGTCAGTCTCAACTGTCAGAGACGATTTACAGAGAAAGGTTCTGAGACTCAGGACATGAAATAGGCTGAACATCAAGAAATAAGGTCCAGGAAATGAAGAGAAACCCAGCTCACTACAAGGAGGGCTGTCTCTCACTGAATATCCATGCAGTTCTGAGTACCAAACTACAATATATGGATAGAAGCAACCAGAGACCAATTAAAATGTGAGTGCAGTTAAAGTGTCTGCCACACGAGGGCAGCCTAACACGATTCCTGCAAGAGTCAGGGATGCTCAAGGCTCTGAGATGTAAATCACTTAACGGCTTCCTAAAGCCCAACACTCACAATCCCACCTGGTGGGCTCTCCCATTGTGGAAATACTGCAAAATATGAGGATACATCATTAAGAAGAGCAATTGCAGTACAATATGCAAGAGAAGAAAACTGGAGGCAATCGGAACATCCAATGATGAAGGAATGGCCAATGATGAAATATGTGAAAAAGGATGCTTGCTTTTATCAAAAACGATAAAGAACAACATCATCATGTTTAGATTTAAATGCTGGTACAAAGCACTATGTATGAGCATCAAATTTATTTAAATATACAATTAAAACTAAATTACTCTGAGAAATATGGAGAGAAAAGATAAATATCATAACCTTGATAATATAAAAATGAACATGAAACAGTTATCACACAGGAAGTGCAAGGCAGGAACAAGTGTAATACAGAGAAAGAAGTGTAAGTTGGAAGAAAAATGGTTAAGCATCTAGAAAGTTTTAAACTACCTCTTAAATTATTCCTGGTGTTCTTAAAAGCATAAGATCAGAGAAAAAAATGTGTTTTTCTAGATTCATGGCATTAACCTACATAACTAAATAAGGAAAAATGAATTACTTAAACATCCAGTTTGAGAAGTTAAGAAAAATAGCAAAATATACCCATGTAACAGATGGAAGAGGATAATAAAGACAAGAGCAGAAATGGAAGAAAACCAAACAGAAAAGGACATGGAGCATTTTCTAGGAAAACACAAGGTACAAAGTTGACCCCAGAAGAGGGAATAAACATAAATAAAACCATAAAAGTGAAAAAGCAACAAGAAATACAAAACGATAATAGCATTCAAGAATACAATTGCAGGGCTGGCCAAGTGGCGCATTGGTTAGGAGTTGGCTTGGGATGCCAGCTCTGAGCAGCAGGGCCCCGGTTCGGATCCCACATATGAGGGCCAGTGACACTGCGCGCTCTACAGCTAAGATGGTGAACAACAGTTCGACCTGGAGCTGGGCTGCCATGAGTCACTGGTGACAGCGTGGGCTGCAGTGGGGCTGGCCTGCAGCGGCATGAGCTTTCGTGAGCTGCCAAGAGCCAACGTGAGCAGCCGTCCAATGGCCAGAGAGCAACTGTCTCACCTGGGAAGAGCGCAATGATAATACCAACATGGGCCAGGAAAGCAACGTCCTCCATAACTAGACTGAAGAACAAAAGGGCAGCAACTAGTCTGTTCCCCTCCCCCAATTCCCGAATAAAAGCTTTAAAAAAAAAAAAAAGAATACAATTGCATCCCCACAAGAGAAAACTGAAATACATTAAAAGAATAAAGTTGCTTGGATAATGTGATTAACGTAATATTTTTAAAGAAAAAAAGCAGAATAATAGACATGGTGTGACTTCCTTTGTGTAAAATTTAAAGACTCATATAGACACAGATATTATATGTTTATGATATTAAGGATCTATTATAACTGGAGCAGTGGGGTGAATTAGTCAATACTGATAGTCCAGGACCAGGTTCCCTGGATTTGAATCCCAGCTCCATCACTTTCTAGCTGTGTGACTGTCATCAGTATCCTTGGCATCTCTGTGTCTCTGTTTCTTCATCAGCAAAATGGTAATGACAACAGAATCGATAATATTTTATAGGGTGATGGGGATTAAACAGGTGCATTCATACAAAGGGCTTTATGACAATGCCTAACAGTCAGATATAAATACTCACTAAATGTGGGCCTATTTTACACATATTGGTAAATACTCTTTTTTTCCTGGAAGGAAGCCTAAGAAAGCATTATCGGCAGTTGTCCTTGGGAAGTTGGGGGGAAGAAAAGAGAAGGGTGGAGGGGGCTCACAGGCAAAGGGAGGGGAGGGGCTGTCACTCTCAAAATTGCTCGCATCTCCCAAACATCTACACAATTACATAGGACTGTGTGGACAGTGGACTTTTGGGACACTTTGATTTTCTTTTTCATCTTCCTCTGTATTTAAGCAAATACTGTATTTTTAAATGTTAGGTTCACTCTTGGCACGACTTTGCAATGTATACACAAATGAACAATAATTAGAAGGAAAATCACATAAAAAAAGTTCTAATAGGGCCGGCCAAATGGCGTGTTGGTTACGAGTTGGCTTGGGACACCAACTCTGAGCAGCAGGGCCCCAGTTCGGATCCCATATGATGGCCAGTGACGCTGCACCCTCTACAGCTAAGATGGTGAACAACAGCTCAACCTGGGCTGCTGTGAGTCACCGGCGACAGCGTAGGCTGCAGTGGGGCTGCAGTGGGATGCCATAAGCTACGGTGAGTGACTGGCAGCGGACGTAAGCTTTTGTGAGCTGCCGTGAGACACTGTAAGCGGCCATCCAATGGCTGGTGAGCGACTGCCTCTCCGGGAAGAGCACAATGATAATACCAACATGGGCCAGTGAAGCAATGTCCTCCACAACTAGACTGAAGAAAGAAAAGACAGCAACTTGTCTGTTCCCCTCCCCCAATTTCCCAATAAAATCTTTAAAAAAAAAATTTTCTAATAGTGCTTTGTCAGAGTAAGATGATTCTGGACTTTCTTTTCTCCCTTCATTTTAAACAATTATTTTCTATTCATCTTTATGTGTACTAGTTAAAAATGAATATATTCTTGTTGTAACCCTTCCCCGTTACCCCAGCGTCTCCAGAGTACTCGGCAGCTTTGCAGATCTTTCTCTGTGCATTCACCATAGATATACACATAATTACAGAAACATATACCTGTTTGTTGTTTTTAACAATATAAATATTATCATACTTCGTGTACTGTTCTGCAATTTTCTCTTTTCATTAAAAAGAAATCTCAGAAAAAGAACTTTCTGTATCAGTACACAAATACCCACTTAATGTGCTAATAGCTAATTCCTATGTTCCCGCATATGGTCATGGCACTAGTACAACACTCTTTCCTTATTGATGGGCAGTTAGATTCTTCTCAAACCATCACCCCTGATGTCAGTGTTATAATACCCAGCCCTCTGCACACCTGTCATGCTCCTGAATGGTGCTGTATGATGTTTCCCTATTTTGTGTACTTTTTAGAATGCTGTTATTATAATAGGAAATAATTGTTTAAACCAACAACGGTAATTGCTTTCCAAACCCAAGAATTGTACAGTGTAGTTCACACTTAAAGCACAGCAGGCAAGTGAATATCAGGACACCTAAAAGTGAATGATAAAGCCCCCCCCCAAAAAAAACCCCCACAAAAACAAAACAATAATCATCTCCTCAAGGGGTTGTAGAAAGTACAAACATAAATCTGTGGTTTCGCCCAATGACAATGCCAATGCCAATGTCATGGCATTAATTGTCACTGGGGTGATTGGGGACAAGCTGCTTTCAATGGACTCATCATGAACAAGCATGTTTCTTGGCACAGCTGCCAATGACTGGCGATTGGACTAGATGATTCGAGAGCCAGCGAGAGGTGACCAGTCTTATGCCTTTTCTGCCATTATTACCAACCAATGACAAACCTTTGCAAAGATCCCCCCAGAATTTCATATCTCGTCTTTTTCTAATAGGTTTACTATTTCATGAATCAATTAAATACAAGTTGGTTGTTTTAGATTTAAAAAAGAAGAAGAAATGTTTTTCTATTTAAAAAAGAAGAAGAAATGTTTTTCTATCTCCCATTTTTCTTTCTCTGAGTTTGCACATAGTCCACAAGTCCCGTCACTGATCATACCCAAGACTACAAGAAGCAGCAGAAATCTCCGGGGAAAAGGAAAAACAGGTGATCTCTGGATGAGGGACCCTTCAGTGAGCTCTTATGTCAAATGAAACCAAGAGATGTGAGGCAGAAATATCTGAACAGAATGTATTATTTTGTTTAGTGGAACTGCAAAGTGATCTTCTTCTGAATAGACAGTGTTTTATTTAGGGGAGGGGAGGGGAGGGGAGGGGAAGGGCATTTGGTCATTCTTGTTCAAAATGTCACACTCACTGAAGAAGAAAATAAAATGAAAGCATTCTCCTCAACCCCGTGGTTGCAGGCTAACATACCTCAAAGAAAAAATACAAGCACACAGCAGACAACACAAGTTTCTGGGTTTTACAACAGGCTATTTGGGGACATGTTGAGACCTAAAGGAAAGGGTAGACCGAATTTGGAATAGTTATTAGATGTGTTCTCTTTGTGTGAGTTTTCAGGTGGTCTGACAGAGAAATAATAGTGTTGCATTGCTCTGGCAGATTAATCTTAAAATCACGTTTTGACATGTGACCCTTTTATCTAAATACTGTGACGCCAGGGTTTCTAGTCTCCTTCTGCCTTCCTGGCTCCTGTCCCCCAACACAGCACAATCAGATCACTTACTAGAAACTTCTTTCTGCCCCACACTTTTCTCATCTGATTTCTGGGCTTTCTACTATGTTCCTTTTATTGAGTCCATTCCTTGCACCATGAAGAATCAAAGCAGAAGATGGCAAGGATGCATCCACGTTTAAGAGGCTCTTATTTGAAAGCAGTGGCCTAACTTATAGTTTCTGTCACACTAAGGGTGTTTTAAAGTGTCAGTGTCTGTGCCTCCTGCACCGGAGACCATGTGATAAAGGGTTCCAGCTTGGCCACAGTGTCACCTGCGTTCCTTCCACACTCACTTAGCATGTTGTCAGCCATAGGAGGATGAAACCTATTTGAAATCTAGTTTTACCTTCTTCTGTTGGCCATTTTCTACTGCAGACAATAAAAACTCAACTCCCCCAGCTCTGCCACAGTTAGGAATCTCCATGTGACTCTGTTTTGTCCTACAAGAAAAAAGGGGAGTCTGCTAGCCTCTTCAGAACTTGACTCCTGCCTGCCTAAAATGCAGAGACAAAGGCAGACCACGCAGCTGCCATCTTGCAGCCAAGAAGGAAATGCCAAGAGGACTTAGGAGGGTAACCTAGTTGAT
Source organism: Hipposideros armiger (assembly GCF_001890085.2). Lineage (NCBI taxonomy): Eukaryota > Metazoa > Chordata > Mammalia > Chiroptera > Hipposideridae > Hipposideros > Hipposideros armiger. The sequence goes on from NW_017731385.1 coordinate 3,367,818, forward strand.
GATGGGTTGCTGAACCATGGACTTTAGCTGCCTACTTCTAGGCTTCTTAAAATGTAATAAAATCAAACTCCCTATTTAAATTCCTTTAAGCAGGATTTCTGTTGCCCAGAGCCAAATGCAATCTGTAGGCAAATGACACAGGCTGCGATTATGATAGCCTAGCTGCAAAGAATTTATAACACCTTAGGAAGGCAGGTATCTAACCAATTCACGAAAATATCGAGCAGAACATGAAAAGCACTAAATGGAAATACGCAAATGTCTGCAACACGGAAGCAGAAAGGGAAATTTTGTGGTACCAGTGGATTCCAGGAACCCCTTACAGAAACAAACAAATTAAAAAACATGGAGAAGACATGGGAGCCAGACTGAAAAATGAAGAGGATATTCCCAGGCCAAGGAGAGCTGGACGCCTTCCCCTCCCTGCCACCCCAGCCCATCACCACCACCACCAACGACCCAGCATGAAGAAAGGAATGGTGGCCTGCGAAACATGGCTAGTTTCAGAGTAGCCCGAGGTAGCTGGAGAGCTGGACTGTGTCTCATGGCAGCGTGCAGTCCGCCCTGTGTTGGGCCTTCCTGCATTAACCGAGCAGCTCTCATAGCCCTCGCTTCTCCTGAACCATTGCCCACTTTCTCTTCCATTCTACGTTCCCTATCATTCTCCATGACATATTCACTCACTGCAAGAAACTACGTAGGTACAAGTCACTCACTGCCTATTACCCTGCAAAGAGAAAGAAATAGAAGACTTAATAGTTTTCAATAACTGCTGAAAATGTAATGATTCCTTTTATGTGACTGGTTCTCACCCCAAAGTGATTTTTCCCCTGGAGGACATTTGGCAATTTCGGGAGCATCTGTGGTTGTCACAGGTGGGGAAGGGGGTACGAATGGCATCTAGTGGGTAGTGCCCAGGGATGCTGCTAAACATTCAACAGTGTCCAGGACACCCCCTCAACAAAGGACAATCCAGTCTAAAGTGCCAACAATGCTGAGTTTGAGAAACCCTGTTTTATATATATTATGATGGTGACCTACGGAGCTGCCCAAGTGGCTTCTTATCACCAAATGAGTTCACCAGAGGGAAGTAACTAGATGGCAGCAGCATCTTGAGATGATGAGAAAAGACCAGTGGCCACTGTGGGATGCACCACTGCGTTTTCTAATTAATACTGAACCAAACTACATAGACTACAGTGGCATAATGCCAGTTAATACTTTTAGACTCCTTTACAAATGGAAATCTCTCTAAGAAGATCCTCTATAACAAATATTTGCTTAATCAGTGAATGAAGAAACAAAAGCCCACCACACAGGGTTCAAAATGCATTTCTTTTATACTGAAGTTGGCTGGGGAGGGGGTGATAGAAGGAGGCTCTGGTTTATTATTAATAGCTTTTCAGAATGTTAAGCCTTTGCATGCAATACCAAATTCTTAAAAGAGTTGTAAAGGCCATATTTACTATTTCATGCAAAAGGAACTCCATGCCAAGAATAATAGTCTTACACAAGTAGACTTCTTAGGAGAACTTTGTAGAAAATCATATTGAGCCACAATGGATTCAGTCTTTGTTAAGATCCACGTTTAGATCACAGATGGGATATTGAAAACCGTGCTAAATCACAGATGGTATATTTTTTCCTATATTTCACAAAACAGGCAATTTCTACCATTTTTTTCTATTACATTTTGCTCTTGGTAATCCTGTAGATTGAGGGAAAGAAAAACACGAAACTAAAAAGAAACGTGGAAACATTTACTTTTAGTGCTGTTTATAATCTTACTCTTTAGCGAATGGAACCATCACTGAATATTCTGTGCTATAATTTACTTTAAAAAAAATGTAGAGTGTAATTCATTTTAGGTGAGCAATTTGTTTTATGAGCCGTGTATGTTTATTTGGGGTTGTGCTGTTTTTTTATTGTGCGCAATAAAGACACTTCTTATCAATTGATTTGTTGTATCAGCAATGGGCTTCTTTCCAGACTGAAACATGGCAGCTTTTCTGGGGACATTATCTGCCATATAATTTCACCACCGATATGAATCCGGGTTCATTAGGGCCTACTTGCACTGCCTGTTATGACCTAATTGCTAGGATTCCTGCTTGATAGTGGCATTATCTTTCCCTGCACACAGCGTCTAACGTGGTTGTCAAATGGGCTCTTTCTCTTTGATGGTTCATCACACACACAATTTTGAATTGTGCCAACTTTTATCCCAAACTGATCAAATCCAAAGTTCAAAAGTTCACTCCCATCCCATGTGACATGGAAACTTCAAACACTGTGAAGCTTACACCTTTTATAAATAGTCAATTAAAATGCAGGGCAGAAACTGGAGGAATAAGGTTACTATTTTGATGATGTTTAAAAAACAACAACAACAATAAAAAACCCTACTGGGAGCGAATTCTTAACTCCAATATGGATCCGTACATTTCAGCTATATGATAGGCAGGCCACCCACCTTCTCTCTAGCCTGGGTCTCAATGAAGGCTCTCTTTTTGGGCTCAGCTGACTCCAAGGCCCTGGGGCACTTTGTATGGCCTGCCATTGATACCATCATGTCACATGGGATCATGCTAATTTGCACGTTTCCAGGGGGAGAAAACCATGCCTTGAGAACTAAATCATGCCCAGTGCAGATCTCGCAGAAGTGTGTCTTACCATGTCCTGGGAACAACCGCTGGCACTTCAGTGATGCCACGTGGGAAGCAGAAATGTAAGTGATATACGCCCCCGGAAAATGGAGCGGTGAGGTTTAACAGCTGTGCAAATGGGCGCGAGAACGTAAAACCAGGAAGCTATGTCTTTAGAAAAGTATTGCTTTTACATCCCCAAATATCACATCTGGTTGCATCAAGTTGTCATTATGACATAGTATTTAAGATGATTTAATGGGTTATTGCAGGATGCGAATCTTGGAGTTTGTTTAACTACTGTGCATTAAGAGAATGTAGCGATTTAAACGATGTTCTGACAAAGCAGATAAAAAGCTGTTCTTGATGTCAAATGACTTTGTTATATACTTTTTTTTACTGTAGTCAGAATAAATATAGATATTCAAATATAAACAGAATACATAAAAAGACAAGAGTGAGGATAGGGTTTTATGATAGAAATTTACAGCGAGCAGTAAATAACAAAACACAGAATGCTATTCACCACTGACAGTGTGTTAGATGCACTGACTGTATGAATATGGGAATGTCACAATGCAAATGTGTCACTTTTCTACTGTCCCTTGATAGAAACCCCCCTGGCCAGGCCTCTGCCATTTGAAGGCAGGTATCTTGGTTTTGGAGAAGCTCCTGGCTTGCCCCCTCCCCACCCCTTCGCACCCCTGCACCTCGCCCCTACAGCAGGCACCTCTTACCACTTCCCTTCAGGAGTGCACATCATTTTCGATAGAAAACTGAGGTTCTATGTAGTAGTTACAACAATTTCAGACAACTTTTGGGGCCAAATCCAAAATTCAATATCCCAACTTCCCAACCCATAGCTCTGTCTGCCACATCATCCCATTCCTGGTACCACTTATGGCAACTGTCCTGATGGACTTCAAATGTATATGATTCCCAACATGGAAAGTATTCGAAGTCTTTCCATTGTCCCTTCTATCCCTGCAATGAATGTGTTCTGCCTTAACATCTTTTTTTTTTTTAAGATTTTTATTGGGAAATTGGGGGGATGGGAACAGTGCTGGGGAATTAGGGGAAGGGGAACAGACAAGTTGCTGTCCTTTTGTTCTTCAATCTAGTTGTGGAGGACATTGCTTCATTGGCCCAAGTTGGCACCATCATTGTGCTCTTCCAGGGTGAGGCACATCAGTCGCTGGCTTCTGGACAGCCGCTCACTGCAGCTGCTGGCCGCTCACACTGGCTGCTGGCCACACACGGTAGCCCATGGCAACCCACTGCCACAGTGGCTGCAGCCCACGCCGTCGCCAGCGACCCACGGCAGCCCAGCTCCAGGTTGAGCTGTTGTTCAGCATCTTAGCTGTGGAGGGCAGTGTCACTGGCCCTCATATGTGGGATCCGAACCGGGGCCCTCTGGCATCCCAAGCGAGTTCTTAACCATCGCGCCACTCGGCCGGCCCCTTAACATCTTTTTAATGTGCTAAGAACTCCGAATGTGGGGGGTTAAATACACAAACCATAAAGGTGAGCAGCCGAGTTTCAGCAGATTGCAATGACTATTTAACAGTGGCTTAAAGGAAACAGAAGTTTAGTCTGGGGCTGGGACAGAGGTCCTGCTCAGTAATGTTCTCCAGGACCTAATCTCCCCAGCTCACTGCTCCATCATTTGTCCTCATGGAACATCCACAGCCCAGGCAGCACAATTCAGGAAGAGACCAAGAGAAAGAGGCACAAAGAGCTGACACCAATTGCCTTCTGAAAACGGTTCCCAGAACCTGCCCCACACACCGTAGCTGCTGTCCCATTGGCCAAAACTTACCCTCCAGCTGCAAGGAGTAGGCCAGAGTATTTCATTTTCCTTCTGGGAACCATGTGCCCAGGCAAAACCCTACATTATGAAAGAACACCACATTATCCAAAGAATATATGCATACAGGTACTATTTCCATCCTAACAGCTTTCTTAGGAGATAGAAAAGTATTTTTATGATCCTTGATTGGGCGATGAAGAGGTTAAGTTTTACATAGAACAATAGGCTTCCAAAGGTCACCTAATAATAACGGGTAGGCCCAGAATTTGAATTTAGTCTGTTTAACAACAATAAGGTGTTTTCACTCCCCTACATAGTAATAAATAATACTGTTCCAAAAAAAGGAGAAAGAGAGAAAGAAAGAAAAGAAAGAAAGAAAATGAATTGTTTTCAATAGATTTTCATGGATCTTTAAAATATTTTGGTGTAATGTGCTAAAAAAAAACAGGAAGAAGGCAAAATGATTATACATTATCTACTGATGATTTTCGTTTTAATTTTTGAGGCTTTCCTGCTCATAAATTCCCCATGGTAACCAAAAAGCCCAAATGACACACTCATTCAACAAACCTAATATTCAAATAAAATGTTGACTGAAAGGAAGCCTACTAGGAACTGGGCTTCAGGTATGAATACAAATGTAGTTTATGACTCTAAAGAAAGCTTATGAACAGGTAGACGGATGAATGAACTGCAGTGAGATAAGAGCTATAGTGGAGGCAAACACCAGGACCCATGGTGGTACCCAGGAGGCAACAGCCACCATACTGGGTGCGAGTGGGCAGGGGAAGGGGGTCCTGGGCTGAGTGAAATCCCACCCAGCCTATGATATGCACTGGGAAGCCACGGGGAGGTTTTTCAGCAGTGGAGCAAAATAACCACACTGGCCTTTGAGAAAGACCTTTGCGGGAGTCGGCCTGGAGTCACTGAAGTCAGAGATCATGTCACCAGGTGAGAAATGAGCAGAGTTCACACCACGAGTTCTTCCTCTGGGATCCACACTTTGTGAAGGATTTATGGAAGCCCTGAGTTACGTCCCAAATATGACAATGAGGATGTTTCTGAGGAGACGCTGTTCTCAACAAAGCCCAGAATATGACGATGGAAGAAGAACTGACTCTGGGTGGTGAGCACACCAGGTGATATCCAGGAAAAAAAAAAAATGCCCAGAGCAAGAAGGATAACATTCTAAAGTTGAAAAATGCCTGGTCTAACTTTGGGCCACAAAAGTGGAATTTAAGAGAGAAAGAGAGGGAGGGAGAGACTTAAGTTATATGGGAGTCACATATAAAACAAATAGAAGTTGAAATGCAGTATTTGCATTTAATTTTAAAACAAACAAATGAGCAAAGTCCTCAACAACAGACCCCCTGATTCGGTCCATGTTTCCTACACTCTGCACTGAGTGGTTCATGTCTGTTTAGTAACCTTGCTACAGCTTTCCAAGACGGACCAGATGGCCTCCATGCTCCATCTTCTTGCATCTTCTGGAACTTAGGAGAGGCCTCTGACTTGTTGGACCCTGTGTCCAAAAATTTGGTTTGAAAATCAAATTTCCCATAAATTCAGGTCTCTTAGAAGGTGGCCAAAGAAGACTTCTAATAGTTTTTTGGAGAAAAGGAGAGTGTGAGAAGCATCAAATCTCAAATCTCTACAGAAACAAGCAGGAAAATGGAGCCGTTACCAGATAACAAGGCAAATATGGAAAGAAAAATCTAGATCAGTTGTCCTTAACCTTTATGGGGAGGTCTCAGACCGAAACCCGCATACCTTTGAGAAACTGCTGAACACTATGGATCTTCTCCCAAAACAATTCACACAGGTATATCTTCTTACAGAATTGTGCATATAATTTCAGGAAAAAATTTCTCAAGGCCAAGGCCATTGTCATGACCCTGGACAACCACTTACAAGCCCACTCTCAATAATTCTCCTTTCCCTCAACAGAAACTCTATCACAGCTTTCACCTACACCAGCCCACTGATGTTGACATTATGTGGTTTGCATTGATCCCATTCGCTCTGCAATGAACTTTACCTTTCCTGCCTGCATGCCACCTCCATCAGCTATGAAATCAGTGTAAAAGGAGACTGATTACAGTTTCCACTAAATATGAGCTATTGCCCAAATGATATACAAACTCCCAAGTGGATTTATAAAGCTAGAATAGATTAGAAAACATCATGCTATGTTTAAGCTTTACAAAAATGTGTACCCCTCTCAGCATTGGGACCTGCTCCTACAATGAGGTATTTGAATGCTGGTATATTAATACTATATGGATATGTATATATGCATGCATGTATGTATGTATGTTTGTATGTTTGTATGTATGTATGCTTTGACATACTCTTCACTATGAAGCAAATTATATAAACTTTCAGAATAAGTTCAAACCCATTAATGGTCTTGATTTCTTAATGGATTAGGAAAAAGAATGATTGGAAGGAAACAATTACAGGAAATTCTATATTGCTGCTTCTTTTTCTCACTTTGCAGTTACTACAAACCTTTGATTAGACCTCTAAAAGAGAGCACACATTCAATAATTTGAAGCAAAAGGTTAATGGTGTTGTTACAACTATTATCCCTTTTAAAATCATTATCCTCTTGTTTTTTATGGCTATATTACCTTCACCTTTCGATGAACCCACTTCGCCAGCTGTTTCCCTCCGTCATAAAGTTTGCTGAAATCATCGCAGGAATAGGATAAATGCCACGTTTTATCAATCAAGCCTAAGGGAATCCAAGGCTTCTTAGAGCCACAACTGTAAAGGGAGTTTATTGCAAGTTTCTGTTTTGATTTGTAAATTGTCCTTAAGTAAAATACATACCTAATGCCAAGGTATGGAATATAAAAATGCAAGACGGTATACCGCAGAATCTGCACCATAAAGTTTGATAGGTTGACAAATGAGAAAGCTAAAGACTATGGAGGAATGAGGAATGCATACAGGCTCCCCTTCCTGATGAGCTGAGACCTCGGGCATCTCTGAACCCCCCCCCCGCCCCCGCCCCTGAATTCCCCAATCCTTCACTCCACGCCACCCCAACACATCAAGGAATATGTAAAATATACGACAGATGCTTTTTACTTACACAGGGCTACACAGAAAGTCTCAACACAGTTCCAAATTTGATATAATGAAGATATTATTCAATCATGATGCTATATAAAGTTAAAAATTTGTGACAGAAGTCCTAAAATACCACCACACAATGGGGACTAAAAAATACATTCCTTGGTTATAAGACATTATGAAATATTTACACCTGAAGGGCAGCAAATATCCAACTTGTAGGTTACAGCTAAATGAGAACTTTGGGGAAATTTTGCAGACTTAATAAGAATTTTAAAGGCTGAAAATAAATTAATGAAATATTTAACCAAAATGAATATCAAAAGGACAAGAGAACAAATCCAAATAAGGTAGTGGAAGGAGAATAAGCATGAGAGTAAAAATTCTTACTTAAAAAAAAATAGAGAGAAACAACAGAACCAAAATCTATTTCCTTATCATTCTCTAGCAAGACTGATCAAGAAAAAAGAGAAGCCTCAAATTGCCATAACCAGGAGTGGAAAAGAAACGTATAAATAAGTTATAAGTTATACTTATAGAAGTTACATAAGTTATAACTTATAGATAACTATGGACCCCGATAAAGTCAGGAGAAAGGCAAGAATTCCCACTAGTGGCATATTACACTGGACATTCCAGCCCATGAAATAGGATTTAAAAAGAAGCCCTTCTAGAGTTTAATACAACTACTCAGAAGACACTTTTCAAAACAAGAGGCATAATAAAAATTTTAAAACATATTTTAAAATCTGGAGATATTATAAAATGAAAAATATTTTTTTTAATTACAAATATCATCAAAACCTGAGTCTTGGGAGCAGAGGGAAAACAGAAATTTTAGAAATGCTAGAGGTTTTATTTTCTTCAGCAATTATACATAATGGTGTGACTGAAAAACCCAGGCTGAAAAATGCTTACCAAAACTTAGGGTTACCTTTTGGGGAAGAAAAGTGACTAAAAGAGAACAAGGAACTTTCTACGGTGCTGATTACACAGTGTGCTCACTGTTTGAAAATTCATCATGCTGTACAATTCTGATTTGAGCAATTTTCTATACGTATGTTATACTTTCATTGAAAAAATTTTAAAAATTACTCTTAAACTCCAGAAATAAATAAGGGATTATAGCAAGGTTGCAGGATACAAAGTTAATATACAAAAGGCAATCAACTTTCCTATATACCAAAAGTGAACAAGTGGAACTTGAATTCAAAACAAATTATTAGCACCCCAAAAATGAAATACTTAGGTATAAAACTAAAAAAAAATGAACATTTATATGAGTTAAACTACAAAACTCTGATGAACAAAATCAAAGAGCTCAATAAATGGCGAGACAGTCCATGTACACACATAGGAAGATTCAATATTGTCCAGTTATTAATTCTTCCCAACTTGCTTTGTAGATTGAATGCAACCCCAATCAAAATCACAGAAAATTATTTTGTGGATATGAACAAACTGATACTGAAGTTTATATGGTGAAGCAAAAGACCCAGAATGGCCAGCACAATATTGAAGAACAAAGTTGGAAGACTGACATTACCCAACTTTGAGTGAGACTTACTATAAACTTACAGTAATCAAGACAGCATGATACTGGTCAAAGAATAGGCAAATAGATCAATGGAACAGAATAGAGAGCCCAGAAATAGACCCACATGAATAATGTTGACTAATCTTTGACAAAAGAGCAAAGGCAACACAATGAAGAAAAGATAAGTCTTTTCAACAAATGGTGCTTGAACAACTGGACATCCACATGCACAAGATATCTAGATACAGACCTACACCCTCCACAAACTTTAACTCAAAATATGTGATTGACCTAAATGTAAAACACAAAACTATAGAACTAGAAGACAATATAGGAGAGAAAATCTAAATGACCTACATGGCACCATCCATGCAAGACATATAGTAAGTTAGATTTCATAAAATGACAAGCTACTGCTCCGTGAAAGACAGTGCCAACCAGCAGACAGGAAAGGAATGTGGTTCACAGAACCCCAGCCCCAGCATCACAGAACAAGAGCATAGGCAGGTGGGTACATGTTAATACAATTCAGCTCGAAAAGAGTTTTCCTATTTGCATATAATCACACTAACTAGGACTAGTTATTTGCGGAGTAAAGATACTTCATTATTAAACCCCTTCTTTTTACAGTGCAAGCTGCCTCATCTATAGTTTGCTTTTATTTGAATTGGCCAAATCATCACAATTTTTCCAGTGGAAGCCACATTTCATGTGGTTTCTGAAAATTGTTCATACCACCTCTAAAACTTTAAACTCATTCTCTGCTTTTTTGGACAACAAAAATTCCCAGTCCACCTTGAAGCCGTCCTACTCCAAAACATGGAGCCATAAGCATACCTGAGAAAAGAGAGCATCTAGACAAAAGCGATAACAGCTGCAAAGGCCCTGGGGTAGAGGCATGCCTGACATGAGTGAAGGCTGAGTTCTTCCTCTCAATTCAAAACCACGACCTCTTGGATTCACAATGAAACTTTGTTTCCCTTGGGATGTTAGTTCGCTTTCAGAGAATGTTACATGTAAAATACACACACACACACACACACACACACACACACACTCAACACCAAAGTTGTTTAATTTTACATCTTATTATTTTATGAGTACTCTTTTTGGCATAAGTATACTTCAGTTCTAAAGACATAGAAGTTATAATATTTTTCTTTTTTAATGTAGTATTATAGTTAAAAACAAAATTAATGATTAAAACACAGTTTGAATTATAATTGCATTTTAATATTACTGTAAGGAATTTATCTTTAAACTAATATAGATAATAGTTTTTACTTTCAAAAGGCAAGTTAATTATTTCAAACAGAGATTTTAAAAGAAGTTGACTGTGTTTGCAATTTCTGCCAAAGCAAGTTTAATATTTTCTATTAAATATTTTAATTGCTTGCACATAAGGTAGCTTTTCAAAAGACATAATCGTTTTCAAGAACTTGAGACCTCCAAACATCATCTTAAAATTCAATTAGTTTATAGTACATTTGAATAAATTAGTTTTAAGGACAGCACTTTTAGAGGGCTGAATAAGATTAATTTACACAATTAAAATCCTGTAACCTATTTAGCTAGTATGAACGCAAAATTTATTTAATGTTTTTATTAGTATGAAATATTTATATATTCTAGAAAATAAATAATATAAAGGTAGAAGGCATAAGAATGATTGTAAAATACTCATAAACCTTCCACAAAGGTTAATAGAACATTAGTGATATTTTTGGAGCCCCCCACATATAGTGTACCCTCTTTTGTGTCAATACCAGCACCCTACTCTCTTCCATGGCCTCTCAGGGGTAACTAACTGGTCTTCTCAAACATGTATGCTTCATTTTCTTATTTACTGTCAAAGCATATGAATCTCTAGACAATATATGATTTAGATGCATATGCCTTTGAGCATCATATAAATTGTATTATGCTGTATGGTTTTACTGCATAATTTGCTTTTTATGTTTAACCCTATCATGAGACTTATCCATTCTGAGATATACATAGATGTCCTCTATTCATTTCCATTGCTACACAGGATTCTACTGTATGAAAATACCACAATTCATTCATTTTCCTATCAGTGCACTGGTGCTTGATTTTAAAACTTTGCTATTACAAATGACTCTTTTTGGAGAATCAGCCCTCTCTCACTGCACAGTCTTAGTAGGTAAAGTAATTAACAACTGCTGTATAGCAAACTGTTCCCAAATCTAGTGGTTTAAAACATGCATATATTTAACTCTTGGGTCTGCAGGTGAGCTGGCCTGACTGACCCCCAGGGGCTTGCTCTGCATGTGCAGTCAGCGGGAGGCTGGCTCTTTGTGGCGGCTTTAAGATGTGTCTGAAATTTCTTTCACATTCTTCCAGTCAAAATATGGCGCTTAATGCCCCTCCCCTTGAATATGGGCCAAACTTCATGCCTCCTTTTTAATAAACAAAACGTGGCAGAGTGAAGGTGACACCTCTGATGCTAGGTCACAAAAGGCAGTGCTACTTCCTGCCTGTTCTCCTAGATTGTTTGCGGGGGGGGGGGGGGGTGGGGGCTGGGGACAGCCTTCGCCTTGTCAGGACACTTCTAAGGAGAGAGACCCTCCAGCCAACAAGCAACACCAACATGCCAGCCATGTGCGTGAGTCACCTTGCAAGTGAACCCTCTGGCCTCAGGTGCTTACAGGCAAGCCAACCCCTTGTCTGAAACCTCACAAGAGACCCCAAGCCAGAACCTCCCATCTCAGCTGCCACTGGACTCCTGACCTTCAGAAACTGTGTGAGGTAATGAATGTCACCACCGAATTTGACCTCAGCTGGGACTTGTCTCCATCCCACACTCCCTCTTATCTTCCATCACACTAATCCTGACTTGTTCTCATGGCTTGACAAGGTTCCAAGCAGGAGAGCTGAAGCCTACAAGCCCCCTGAGGCCTAGCCTCAGAAAAGGAATGCCACCACAATTGGCTAAAGCAAGTCACCAGGCCAGCCCAAGTTCAAGGGTGGGGACATAAACATCTCCCCTCGATGGCAGAAGCGGCAAAGTCACACTAAAGGGGTATGGATAAAGGGAGGGGAATAATTGGAGCCATTTTGGCAATCAAGCTGCCATAACAGAACTGACAGTTAGAACTGGTCCCCCCCGCTTAGTCCCACAAGTGGGCTCCTGACCACAGTGAACACAGCCAAATGCTCCCCACCCCGAATATTGACAGGATGACTCAATAGGAAAAGCGGACTGATTTCATCCTGACAATGAGCAGTTTGAAAAGGCAAAGCATCGCTCACTGATCCCTAGATTTTCTGAGCTTTTCTACTTCCTGTCCTGTCTGGTTCTTCAGCTTTTCCTTTGTAAACTCCCATAGCTTTGTAACAAACACCCATTCTTTCCTCCTCAAGTTAGCCAGGGTCGGTTTCTGTTCCTTACGATCAGCGAACCCAGTGACACTGGCACACTCAGCTTGTGACCCCACCGTCCCTGGAGGAAGTGGCCCTCACTAGCCCTGGAGTCCCTTGTAAAGGTAGGAACTAGAAGGTTCCATAACAAAGCACTGAGAGCGCCCTCAGATGATTACTGGCATTTAAAAAATACTTTTAAAAACTCATTAAACATCCTTAAGGACAGATGCAAAGCAAGAGCATCTAATGCTACAGAAACTGCCCTAAAATGTTATTTTCTGCATTGTCTGATGGCACTGCCATGTGGGTCTGCTCTATGCCAGGGCTTTCACGGGCCAGGAGGGGCGCAAGTTTTTGGCAGCTGGACCAAACATTCACATTCCGGCTCCAAAGGTGCCCATCTCCCGCTTCCCGCTTCCCACGTGGCAGCTTCAGGCTGCTGTTCTATGTGCTCACTGACTGCAGTGCAGTTTTATAATCACCCTGGGCATGCAGTACTTAGTGACCACCACTTCCTGCTAATCACGTTTCCTTACTGACGTAGGGGTTAGGGCCACAGCCTTTTCATCTGAAAACTGAGAGCTCCAATCTCAGCTGCCTGAGTGATCTTGGGCAAGTTACTAAACTTTCTGGGCCTCGGTTTCCCCACTGGGAAAAGTGTGGCTAAAATAGAAACTATCTTACAGAGGTTTCTGGGAATGAAATGTAACAATAGATGTAACACGCTTAGTCCTGAGCTTGCAACATAGGAATAAATGCTAATTGTTACTGCTATTATTATTATTATTATCATCATCATCATCATTATCATCATCACTAATATGCTTTTATTATTATTATAGCTAATAATAATAATGTTAAACCTGCCAGCAGCCTCCAGGGCGGGAACAGCACGGCCCAGCAATACTGACTGACCACGTCACAGCAACAGAACTAACACTGGTCCAGCAGAACTGTCATCAGCCCACAGAGGCAGGCATCTGGAAGGAGGGGCAAGACGCTGCTGCTCAGTCTAAGTCCCACCACTAGACGCTGTCAGTGTCTCACCCTCACACTCCATCGGGGCTGGACCAGCAATATCAGAAGCCGAGCCCATCCCCAGAAAGAAGGAGGCAAGAATAGGGCTGGGAGCAAGAGGCAAAACAGCCGGAAGGGCCACATCCTGACGCTCATGGGAACTCCAGGGCTCCGGTCATACCACACTGGCTGGGCAGCAGGAACTACCGGCCCCATCAGGTCAGCAGAAGGGAGCGAGCTCCCACCATGCTGCCTGGACCAGCTCTCCAGCGGATTGAAGGCAGCAGCGTTGTAATCTGAGCTGGTCCTTGATTGTGGGGATACTACCATCCCCCTCTTTGAGCTACAGGAAGGCATAAAATCAGCAGCAAAAGGGAAAGCATGGAGCCACAGTGATGGCACATCCATGGCAAGGCAGAGCAGGGATGACAACCTGAAACAGTAGGTGCTGTCTGCAAGGTTAAATGGAGGGCCCCCAGCCTAAAGTGAGATGGCGCCAAGCATCCCTGCCTTCTCCTTGAGTCATTCCGAGCAGAACCCTCTAGGACCCCCCTCCTCATAGTGATCCCCAGAGGGGATCAGCGTCTGCACTGCAGCAAGATGGCTGGGGTCGGATGCACATTTCACTTTCAGTTGGTGGGGCTTACAGCATGTGAGATCAAATCTATTTGCTCTCCCTGCTTTGAAAAAAGACTGAAGCTGAGGGGTCCTGACAGAGTGAAGCATGTCCCTCATTTCAGAAACTAATAACAGAGTCACTCAGTGGTCTGCCAGAGGCTTTTACCTCATGAGAATATCCCTATGTAGCCAGGACTGAGACGGTCCCAGCCAACTGAAGATGGAGGACTGACACAAAGCCCATTAAGCTATCTGGGAAATGGAACAGAAACCTGGAGCAGGAGCATAGTGAGAATTATAAGGCTCTCCATTGGACCCTTGACTCTTATGCTGTCTCTCGTCATTATTTCCTTCACTGTTTGCTCATCTTGGTTATTTGTTTCACTTTATCATTTGTAGTTTTGAGAAGATCAAACTCAGTCAGCTGTGCTAAGGTGTACCACCGAAAGGCGGCTTTCTCTGGGTCAGTCCTGGGAACCAGACTGGTGGCCAGAGCAGTTAGAGGGTGTGGGAACAACAGGAGAAAACTGAGATTTTAGGGACGCACTCAGGACCCTCCTGTCTGTAGGCTTTCTTTCTTAAAAACTGTGTGCCTTGGTGTGGCCATGAATTTCATGAAGGTGGCTGCCCTCCCAGCAGTTGCTAAAAGACTTGCTGTCTGTGACTTCCTTTGAGAAATCTCTGAAAGGAAAGAACTTTAGCCCCTCTCCCTCCATTCCTTAAATGTAGAGACCCACATATGCTCAAACCTGACACACAATTTCAGGGGTTTATGGAACCCCGAAGAGCTCACTCTTGGCACCTTCCATACATTTTTCTTTCTTCTTTGAATCTATAACTTTCAACACTGACACTACCGTTCTTTCTGAATAAATGAGGATTTCTAGGTTGTTTTCCATGATTGAGATCAATGAGAACTAGCTCACGTTTCAAATAATGAGTGGTCAGAGCCATGGTCCCCACACTCCATATGAATTACCCAGAGCGCTCACAATAAACCCCGATGCCCAGGCTGGAGACTGAGATTCCGGTGGTCCAGGTGGAGTCCAAGAATCAGTATTTTTAGAGCTCCCCAGGTGATCCTAAAGTGCATCTCAGGTCCAGAACCATTTTGTCCTGCACTGGTCTGCTCTGAGCAATAGCCACTACCTTGCCTGCCCCTGCTCCTCTCACTCCTCCTCTGTACAGGAAGCAGGTGTGTCTACGCCTGAGCAACGCAAGCTGGAGAAGCCCCTCTATTCTTAGCCTTTATCCTTCTTCCTTGGGTATAATTCTGTTTGCGTCCTAGACATGAAACCTGAAAAACTACTACTAAACCCCAAGTTTAACCAATACCCATCAAAGGGCTGGGAATGTTCACCTCCAACGCCGCCCCATCAAGGACAAAGGTCTTTCACAAGCAGGGTGGGGAGGGGCCTCTGGCATCTCTCATTCTGTGTCTCACCAGTTGTGGTTGTGAAACTTCAGGTAGTCACTTTGTATTTAGTAAACAAGCACCAATATCCCCACCGGCCTATAAGTCTGCCTCTGGTCCCTCAGCACATATCATTTCCATGTGCATTTAAAGAGGTGGATTTTCTCCTAAGTCACTCCTTTGGAAATCACTGAGCAAGAAATTTAAAGCTCATGGGTATTGGCAACCAGTGTAATGAATTATTTAATTGGCAGTCTTAAAGCTCGACTTGAAAACATTTATGTCCTTTAATGGCTCCTTTACAAAACACTCCCTTAGTTTTTTGTTCAAAGATAGGATACATGGCTGCCACACCATAGTGGATGGTTAGCATCTGGCATCTCCTAGAATGTTCATATCAGCCACTGCTTGGTTGCAGAATCTATCTGGATGTGATTCTTAAAAAAACAAAAACTGTCTCAGCAATAAGGTTTGCTTCAATAAAATGGTGGTTCTCACCACAACACAGTGTCTGATTTTAAAGGGCTTATGATTCAGACTCAGAATTTGGAATAACCCAATAACCTTCTTTATTAATGGTAATTGAAATGCCTCTCTCTTATGCCAGCCTAAATGTAATGAATAAATGACAGGGGTTATTTATACTCTGCTAGTAATAGTGGAGGAATATTGGACCCAATGCAACTGAGATGTCTTAACTGCTTCCCCAAATAACCTACGAGGATGTGGCTAGAGGCACAAAATAAAGACTCAAGGGGAGTCTCATTATGTCTTTGAAAAGCCGTGTCCCATGATGCTTAGTTTCATAAGAGAAGTTAGACATTAGGTTTTGAGCGAATGGCTTGGATGATTATCTAGGATTCTTATTATATATCCTTCTGGAAAGTGGCCTAGTGGAGAACACCTTGAGATACACACACAAATCCAGTCATTCAAAAATCCTGAAATTCTTCACAGGACACAAGTGATATTCAAAGCTCCCTTGAAATGTTGTAATTACAAATGTGATTTTAATGTGAGCTATGAAAATACATTTTCTTCTCGCCATCTCGACAAGAACATGTTTGTTCTTGCCTGTAGAAGGAAGGCTGGCAGAAATGACATTATTACCAGCTATCATTACACCAAATATTACAGTTCACAGAGTAACTAATGCATACATGTTCTCATGGAATCCCTGAATTATGAAGGGACTGACTGGAGGAAATTGAGGTTCATGGAATTCAAACAGCTTGTCTGTGGTCATGCCATCAAGAAGTGGCAGAGGCAGGGCTCAAAACCAGGCCT
This sequence comes from Hipposideros armiger, assembly GCF_001890085.2. Taxonomy (NCBI): domain Eukaryota; kingdom Metazoa; phylum Chordata; class Mammalia; order Chiroptera; family Hipposideridae; genus Hipposideros; species Hipposideros armiger. The sequence continues at coordinate 3,384,611 of NW_017731385.1, forward strand.
GTGAGCCTCCAAGTCCATCTCCACCACCATCATCTTATCAATAAGGACCGCCATTCACTGGGCCCATATCATACACCAGGCATCTTCATGGAATATTCCATTTAAAATGACAGATACACAGCAAGGAAGGCATTCACATCTGTGACCTAGAGAGCATAGTCCCTTACTCAGTTTTACCCAGCCAGTGCTTGATGTAAGGTCTGAACCTAGGAACGAGAGCTCCTGCCTTTTTCACTGCCCTCGGCCTTCCCAAGGAAGAGGCCTGCGCTCATTACGCCTCTGAATGTCATGCAGTAAGCCCCACTCAGCAGTGTGCAGCTCTGGAGCTGATGCTAGAGGCCAACAGCCTCCGCACCCTGAGATTTATCTGTGAATGAGGTGAATCACCATGTAAATTACCTTCCATCTAGTTGCAGAATAGCTGTTGTTTGTATAAATGACCTTTTTTTTTAAGGGCAGCTCTACTCTATAGTGAATGTACCCAGACCCAAGGAAGCATGTGAAATGGTCCTAGGGTGACTACTCAACAGTCATTTGTCCCTCTTCCCTGCTGACAGAGCCCTGATTTTGTTCAGCCCGTAGGAGAATCATTGGTCTGAGTGAACTGTAAAAGTCTCATTTCCTTTTGCCACTTAATGACCTACTAGTGTACACGTGACTCATTTTGGGTCAAAACAACATGTAGGAAGTCTGTTGGGGGTACCTAGGAAACATATATTCTTTTGGAGAGGAGAAAGGAGGAGATTCCTTAAAAATCTCCCCTTTCTTTTGGTGAATGTGGACTCCCTTGCTTTAGTTTTTGAATTCTGCTGTGAAATACTTAGAGCTGTGGTAACCCCTGCCAACAGAAAGGAAGCTGAGTATGGCGGAGGAGAAAGATAACAGAAGTCCGATGGACCATCCCTGACAGTGGGGCTACTGGGCTTCTTGTTAAGTAAACAAAAAATGTACTTATTGTTTAAGCCACATTGGTCATGCATTCTGCTAGCTGTAGTTGAAGTATTACTAACTGACAAATGAGCAAAGAGGCTGTCTGGTCTTTCTTAGCACAGAATGACATCCATGCAATTCCGCCTTTTGGCCATTGTCAGGGCCATTTTCCTTCCCCCTTTCCAAGCCACTTAAATTTGAAGGGAAGAGGCAGAGGAACATCTGCCTAGAGAGGATGAAGTATAGTACAGTGAAAGGCAGAATACTGCTCATTTACTGCAGACCCAATCATACTACTTAGGAGTCATTCATTCCATCAACAAACATTTATGGCGCACTTATTGTAAACTTATTGCTAAGCTCTGTGTTAGGGACTACAGGGAACAACATGATGAGAACAGGCTCTGTGTTTCAAAAGTATATAAGGTCCACTTGGGTTATAAAGAAAAGGGGCAGAGTAAGAGCATGTTGGGGGGTGTTTTAGATAAAGTGGTTGGAGAGTAATAGCGATTTCTGAACTTTATGCAGAGCTGCATTTGTGGCCTTTTCCACTTTAAGAGGTGATAAGGAAACTTTGGACTTGTAAAGCCTTATTTAAAATTCCACATTAATAATCTAAACGCAAAGAGGGCAGTAGAGGAACCTTGAGTTTGGGATCCTTAAAAAAAGAAAAGAAATAGCTACATCAGGAAAGATTTTACATCTCAGTATGAGATTAATCAATCCGTGATAGGTCACAAACTTGGAATTTTTATAAAGGAAGAATTTAAAAGGGCTAGAAAATGATGGCCAGGTAGTGGCAGGTAGGCTAGAAGGAATGGAGAAGGAACTGAAGAGTAAAGGAGAAAATGAAACCAAGGGCAGACAAAAGGGCCACGGGCGTGGACAAGTCATCAAAACAACTGGAAATTTTCCTGGACTACAATACTGAATCAGGTATCAGATTCAGAAACTTGGGTGGAGCAGAAACTTGGGTGGCTGGTGTTGTTTGGAACAGACCTGATTCATGACATGGCCTTATTTACAAACAGTAAAGAACGACCGGTCTAGCCATCCCCATCTTAGGGAGGCTGTGAGGCCAGGTGGAGAACTCCCGATGGGTGGAGGCTTGTTGAGAAGAACCACAGCCTTAATTGTTCCTGTCTGAAGCTCTTTCTTAGGCTGAGAATTCTGAAACTCCAGAGAACCAGGACGCAGGGACCTGGAGGTTAGCAGATGCCAACTTTTGCCCATTAACGTTCCGAGGCGGCCGGCCCCCAAATCTCCTAAGGAAGTATTGCTGAGTTCCACTTTCCAGGGCATCTATTTCCTCTAGAGTATTTCAGATGTAATCATAAACACAGCCAGTTAGGCAACAACTTCATGTTCTAGTATAAACTCAATGACTCCTGCAAACAATCCCCACGCCGCCAGAAACCCCGCCCCCGTTGGTACCCATGGGAACGGTGACAAGCCGGGGATTCCCGGTTCCGCCCCCTCCCTCCCAGATACTGTTTCCCTCTATCTGTCCACATGGGCGCACCACATCACTATTGGCCAGTGCTCCAGGACTGTGCCTTCCCCCAACCAATAAGCGACCTGTGCACGTGCTCACCTGCGCCTCCCGATAGGTCACCACGGTCTGATCACGCACTGCCTACCTGAGCCAGCCGGTGCGTGAAGGCGCCAATAAAATGACTCGGTGGCCATTTACAACCAATCAGCACCAGGCGGGACTCCCCACCGGCCAATGGGCGCGCTGGGGATGTGCTGTCCCGGCCCCTTTCCAGTCCCAGCGTTGTTTGTTAAAGCGACAGGCCCCACCGGCATGCCAGGGCTCCTCGGGGTAAAGCACAGCGGCCGCTGCGACCCAGAGCCCTTCCTGTGCGGCTGGAGCCAATGACAGTGGCATCGCTCTGCTCGCGCCCCCGGCTCCGGGCTGCTGCCGACCTCTTTGGCGTAGCCGAGTCGCCCAGCGGGATGGGCGGCGAGGCGGGGTCCGCGGCAGCCATGGGCTCCGAGGGTCGCGTGAAGAGCCTGGGTCTGGTGTTCGAGGATGAGAGCAAAGGCTGCTACTCGAGCGGCGAGACAGTGGCGGGGCACGTGCTGCTGGAGGCGGCCGAGCCGGTGGCCCTGCGCGCGCTGCGCCTGGAGGCCCACGGCCGCGCCACAGCTGCTTGGGGCCCGAGCGCTGGCACCGCAGCCCCGGCCTCCGCCTCGGAGGTGGAGTACCTGAACGTGCGCCTGAGGCTGCGCGAGCCCCCGGCCGGTGAGCGCAGCGAGGACCGTGGAGTCCCCTCCGGGCCGCGGGCAGCTCCAGGGAGGGCCTGGGAGGGGGCACGCCGGCAGATGCCCACCTGCCAGGTGTGCGGGGGCGGGCTTCTGGGAGTGAGGTCCCCCCTTGGGGTGGCCTGTGCTAGTTTGGTGGCCAGTGATGCGCAGATCGCAATACCTGTGCCCCCTCCTCTCCACCTCACAACACCTGGGAGATAGTGTGCGGTGGGTGCGTATCTCTACCTGGCGCCCAAGCACCCAAGGACCTTCCTCTGGGAATGAGCCGTTGTCGTGGAAACCTATGATAAGCAGCCAGGAATGAAACATCTAAGATCTAGGTCCTGTCCTTTTCAGCCTGAGGAATGGAGGACAGAACCCGAGTCTATGAGGTCCCATGCCACGGCGCCCAGAGTTTATGGGCCTCCCCGTCCCATCCTGGATCTAGACACCCGTTCTTGGTTAATAAGGAATTAGCAAAACGTCAATCTTGGGAATAGGGAAGGTATTCCTGAGAGGTGGGAGTTCAAAGGCAGTGTTTCTGGACCATCATACTTGCTTTCCCTCTTCTGAGGAACGGGTTAACTTAAGAGTTCTGCATCTATCTGTATAATCTTTGTCTTTATCCTTTGCTTCCTCTTCATCGCTCCCCGCCCCCGCCCCCCCCCCCCCCATAGGCCTTCAGAGAGAGTGGGTTCTGGGCATGGTAAGAGTTTCTGGAAGAAAGATTATGCTTTCTGCCCACTCATGTGAAGTCCAGTTAATAGTGTAGGCTTTTCCAGAAGTCCCAATGTGGGAACTCACTACTGGGCTCTTCCATTAATATTAAGGGCAAATACTGATTTCCATTAGTCATAAAATTACCAAGAACACTGAGTCTTCCTTCAGTTGGTAGAAGCTATTTTACCTTTCTGCCTCATCAGCTTCAGCTCTTATCTATAAAATAAGATAATGTACTGACCCCCCCCCCCGCCACACACACACACACAGGAGTAAAATGCAGTATGTCTATGTTTAACCCTTGCTGTGTCTTATACAAATCAAGAGAATGTGCAGTTTTGCCTTGTCCTGTGGAGAAGTAAACTGTCCACAGTTACATCCTCAAGGTATCTGAGAATCGAGTGATCCCAAAAACTGTAGTGAGGAAAAACGCATTTGGAACTGAAGCTCTCTGTTGTATTAATGTGCCGTGTGTTAGGTGACAGTTGTCACCTGCCTTTGTGCCCTTTCATCAATATGGTTTCCAGGATCAGTCAGCTCACACGTGCCTCCCACAGCATCACAGACAACAGTTTCAAGATGGCTGACTGGAGTAAAGGGCCATGGAAGAGAGAGCTAAATTGGTTTTTGTCCAGGACTTTGGACTCTCTCTGGGCCCATAACTACTGAGTAAAGAGATATAAGAATGGCAGTTAGACATGCTTAGAAAGAAAAAAAAAAGGAAAAAATGGCTTTGGTAAACTCTGGGTTAACAAATAGTGATTCAGAGCTTGTTTTTTGTTTGTTTTTTTCATTCTGATGGAATGGAATGTCTAAACATAGACAACTTGAGTATCTTTAGCTTGTTTTAGAATGTGTCATAACAAATATTGGTAAAAATTATGTTTTACTTAAAAATCACAGTCCGTTTTAGTTGGTTTCATAGAGAAAAAAGAGATCACTCCCAGTATCTGTAGCTTGGAAGAAGCTAGCAACTTTACACAGTCATGGATTCTAAGGGTCATTGAATTCCAAAACCTAGCTGAGTTTCAATCACCTGAAGACATGGTTAGAATTTGTATATTTTCAGGAAGTGTGGCTATGGGATCTATTTTCAAAATATCTCTCCAGGTAATTCTTGGTGGTGTTAATCTAATCCAACTATTTGCTGTCATGATTTTCTTCATACTTTCATTGAGGAATTGTAGTAGAAAGACAAGACAGACCTTCAGTTTTTGGTCACCCACCAGCAGCATCGCCTTGTTTGAGTCCCTCATCCTTCCTGAGCCCACGTCTCTAACTCTGTAATGGTCTTCAAGCTCCCACAGCTCACAGGCGCCTGAGTTATAAGCTCTGGCTGTAAGGCCACTAGCCAAGGAAACATCGTGTGACATGGCCGTCCTCAGGGCATAAGGAAAAGGCCAATGATTCAGCTTGGGAACCATTTTAATTCTAAATGCATAAATGAGAAAGAGCAAGAAAACACAAAGATTTGATTCCAAATACTATAACCCACACTTAACAACTTCCTCAGGTTTCTTTCCTATTTGTGTTTTGAGGTGATTGAAAGTCTCATTTTAAATGTTCACTATATTGATTTGTTTTCTCTATGAAGAGGTAACTTCATCCCTCTCTTATCCTCCTCCAGTATCCTGGGCCACTCTATTCCCCACACATGTCTATATTGCCCTGCCTCATGCTGTTCTCTTCATCTAAACCCCTTCCCACTCATCTCCATGCCAACCCTGACTGAAATCCACTGTGGGCATTGTCCTCAAAGTGCCAGTCCCCAGCTCCACGGGCTCCATCCAGCACTGTATGGTTTTTACCTGTACAAGTGTCTAGCATCCTTTCCTCCCACGGGTCTGTTTAAGGACTGAAGTTATTCATCTTTATATCCACAGTGCCTGACATCTAAGCACTATAAATTTTGACCTCAAATGAAACCCGCAATTTTAAACATTTTAGGGTACTTTAATTGTCATAGTGAATAACCTAATGATTACAAATTAGGACTTTAGCCCAGCTCTCAGGAACAGCAGCACTGGGGTCTCTTTGGGTCTCTCCTTTGCTAGTTATAAAGGGGAGTGGCTTCCCAGCCTTCTAGTGCCGCTGTGACACTGCTGTGACACTGCTGAGACACTGCTGAGGCTCACAGGGCAGTTCCTGGGCACACCTGAGCCCCAGGGACTCGCTCCAACACTGTCATCACTGTCATCACTATCATTTAATGTGGTCTCATACCACTGTGACTTACTCACCTTGCCTCCAAGTCACCTACCTGTGCAGTAGTTCTATTTGAATGACCTTAATGGCAAATACTTTGTTTATTTTCCCCCAATATATTACATACTAAAAATTGGGATAGATTCAAAGACACAATAGGGCAATAAGGTGTTCCTGTTTTCTAAAAGTACAAGGTTAAAATGTTCACTGAGTTATTTAAGGTCTTAGAACTCTAGTACTTAAAGGAAAAAATATCCAATCTCACTAGTAAATCTGCCTTTTAAATTTTTTAAATGAATGGATACAGCAGAAATCTTTATTTTAGTATCAAGTGACCAGGCAAATCTCAGAGCAAGTTCTCAGTCTCGCTGCCCTTTCTTGGTCCTAATCATCCCACCCTTGAAGGAATTTAGTTCTAAACTTGAATCTATGAGCATAAACTGAAGGGGGAGTTTATAAGTATCTCTTATAAAGACAGCCACCCAACCGACACTGACAGCTGGCTTTGGATCTGAATGACACAGCTTCTCTCTGTGCATTCATCAGAGCTCAGCAGTGCCCCTGGCCTTGCACGGTGCATCCTCCCCTTGTGTCTCAGCCTTCTCACCATTGAGGGTAAGCCTCTGCGTGAAATAAAATGGGGCTGGCTGACCCAGGGCAGGGCACAGGGTCATGGCCGTGCTTGGCAAAGCCAGTCTGTGCCCCAAGTTAACCACCAAGATACCCCAGGGATCTGTAGGCCTGAGTATAAATCTTGTTTAATGATTTGTCCTGATGGTTTGGCTGTTTAGTATTCTTCTCAATATTCATGATATTCGAAGTAAATTTTTCACCTCCTTTCCCGTCTCTGCCCAAGGAATAGTCTGATTTTTGTGGTATACCCAAAATAAATAGTTCCATTGATTTTTTTTTTTTTTTTGCTAAATTAGTTTTAGGTCCAATTTCATATTGGTCTCTCATGTTAGTATGATAGTATACTAATGTTAGTATGCTCATGCTAGTGTAAGAGAGGGGGTAAACACGTGTTTGTGTGTGTGTCACACATATGTATATATACACATGTGTATATGTATATATATATGTGTGTGTACACATATGTATATGGGAGCTCTGGGCTCTGATATTTTATGGTAATTACTTGCATAAGTGTCTATTTAAAGATAGACGGTCATATATAATTTGAAACTGATTAAACTTGGTACAAACTGATTCAAATTTTAATTCTCTAAATCTCAGTTTAATGAACTCTTTGGAGTATACTAGATATTATAGCCAGGAAAACATCTTTTTAAGAAAATCTGATTTTGGTGGTGAAACTTGTTGATCTAATGCTAGCCTGAGTTAAAATACAGTGTATTCTCTTTTTTAGGTGAAGGCATCCTCTTATTACAGCCTGGAAAACACGAATTTCCATTTAGCTTTCAACTTCCATCTGAGTAAGTGAAAGTACTAAGATTGTGGAGATTTTCTTTCCTGCCACATAGCCATCCACATGGATGGGTACCAGGTACCTTCAGACCCTCAGGTGTGCACACTCATCCTGAATGGGCCCTGAACAGACCTACCCTGCTCACACTCCTTTCTTTTAACCAGAACCAATATGTTAATGAGCTTTGCTGGTTTTGTTTGACTGAAATATAAACTTACACATTCATTTCTTTGGCTATGTCAGACCTTTGGTAACCTCATTCACCGGGAAATACGGAAGCATTCAGTACTGTGTGCGGGCGGTTTTGGAACGACCCAAAGCGTCTGATCAGAGTGTCAAGAGGGAAATCCAGGTGATACGGCCCATGGATGTCAACACACCAGCATTATTAGTAAGTTCCTTCCTTCCTGTCTTCCTCCTTCCCTTCAACAGTGGCATCTACATTTAGCCAGTGTAGTGCTCATCTGTTCTGTCACTTTCTGTTACAATCTTGTAACCCATAGGCATTCGCTCTAAACATGTGATTCTAGGTTGAGCAAATTATAAATCGTCTGTGTTAATACTATTGATTATGGCCCTGTTGTTCAGGGTTGCTTTTGCCAAAAAGTTATACAGGCTTGAAATGAATTAATAAGGCTTAATAATAATAATGCACACACAGAGGGTAGCTCCTTTTACCAGAGCAGCCGCATTCACAGGGCTGTGGCATTCGAAACTCTCCAGTAATAGCAGGTTGAGGAGCAGTAATTATGGAAGAGTATTAATCACGCTCAGCCTGTTATTGAAGCCCAGGCCATTATGCTATGGATCCTTCCATGTCATTTTCTAACATTAAGCAAGTGCATGCAGCTGCCGTGGGGGCCTTTTCACTTATCATTTCCTTATGACACATTTGGCCACATTAAAGCATTGAACTTCTCATAATCACCAGAAATACTGCAGCCTGATAAGAAAGATTGGGCTACAAGTAACAACAGAACAGGCAAGATGGGAGCTAATGAGCGAGATTCTTTTATCTAAACCCGTATTATCAAAATAATATAAAATTATACCTTGTACTTTTCATGATAGCTACTGGGACCTAATGGTTCTTCATTTAAATATGAATGATTTTTTTTTTTTTTACTTCACAGAAAATACAGGGATAATTTAAATTTTCCATCGTGATACTGATGTTACAAAGATGTGTTTTTAATATTGCAGGTTTCTTTTTCTAGCGAATGCTTTTAAAGATAAGGGGAAAAGCTAGCAGTTAAAATTTGTGTAACTCTATTCTCGCATGAAATAGAATTTACTCTAATGTCCACCTTTAGATTGTGAAAATATTACAAATATGCCCTCTTTGCATGGTCCCTTGTGGCCCAAATCATAAAATAACCCACGTCCAGCTGACCTGGTTTATCGCTAACTTACCACCCACTTAACACCTTTTTTGTAAATTGACAAATCTAAGTGTGTTGTAGTTTTAAAAACTACTTAGAATTGGGAGGTCACCTATTTCTAAACTATTTATGGGGACATTGTGGCAAATGATTTGAAGAGATTGTATTTTTTGCCAAAAAAAGGGATACTATTTATCCTTTACTATTCTTTCTATAAAGAAAGAAATATTGTAACTTTGAGTTTGACAATGACATTGTGGTTTGTGCATCTTGTAAACAGCATTTTAAATCTTGTATCGTTTCTTTTGATGCCAAAGAATAGAAAGTGGGTGGTGAGTTCAATAATCTTTTGGATCCATTATTACACTGGGTGTTTTGCTGTCATTACACAAAACCCCAAAACCATTCTAAGTTAAGGACACTTGAAATTTCTGCCTAATAATGCATTTTGAAGTAAGGAGAAAGGCTGTTTGCTCATTCCACATTTTAAATGCCAAAACACACAGAACATTCTTATTATTGATTTTTATATCATTTCTCCTTTTACCTGATGTACACATAAAGTCTTTACAAAAGTAGGTCATGTTAATAGGTACTAGGCAGTTTTTGATTGCTTTTTTTTAAGGGATGGTAAATCATTTCCCAGAAGCATAAAGACTACATACAGGGTAAAATAGGATGGAATCACCCTAGCTGGAATCTGAAAATTCACCTTAGTTTTCCTAAAAGGGGAATGACTCTGAATGCTTTGTGTCTCACTAAGTCTTTTACCTAATATGTCATATGAGGCTAAGAAAGCTTGATTTGTTTTTTTGGAAGACAGTTACAAGTATTTACAGCTACTTAATGACAAATAAGATAATTTTAAGTTTTGTGAATTTCCTAGACTTGTTTCATTAAAGTCATTGTATTATTTGAAATTTTCAAGACCCCTGTATTGAAAACTGAAGAGAAAATGGTTGGCTGCTCGTTTTTCACTTCTGGTCCAGTCTCACTGAGTGCCAAAATTGAAAGAAAGGGCTATTGCAATGGTAAGCAAGATGTTTAAAAGTTCAAATGCAAGATTTATTAATTTTATGAGCTAACGTTAAGTGATTTTTTAAAATAATGTGTTGTGTAATTTATGAAGTATATGCTATTTGAAAACATGAATAATAAAATTTTCTGGCTTTAATATAAATAATTGGTATGTACATATTTCTGAACAGATTAGTAGGGTCCAGTAAGACTCCTGGTATTCCTGGTAATCCTGTTACTTTAGTAACAAAGACTAAAACTAGAAAAGTGGGGAAAGGCCAGCATCTTATTTTAATGTTGCCAAAGAGTCCCAGAGCAGTGGTACATAGAGAAGGGCTGCTGGACTACCAGAACAGAGTCAGGCATCCTGCCTCATGCTGGGAATGCAAACAGATGGGGCCAGATCCTGGCTCTCTTAATGGTCAGACTGGTGTCAGACTACCACCACTGATTGTAAGTGGTGTTACAACTTAATAGTCAGACTACCAGTGAAGGGCCCAACCCCGTACGGTGGGTTTGGCCCCCATGCAAGGGTTCTGGCTTGTTAAGAATGAATAGGGAATGGTATGATGGCAGATGTGCAAGTGAATGTAAAACTCACCTCCTCCAGCCAGTGTTTTATTTGTGCCTTGCCATCTGTTTTAAAAGTGAAGGCTTAGTTCTCCTGTTGGGCAGATTTTTAATTGGATGGGCATTGCTGAGTTTGCTAGTGGTCTTTTGTACTTAACATGGCAGTTAATCATTGATTTGTATGTCTTATCTTAATTTTTAAAGATACTGGTCATTTATATATCTGTAAAACTGGTAACCTAATATTGTTACGCTGGAAAAGTGAATAATGCAATAATTAGAAAACAACATCTACCACAGCCTGCCGTGACTTTTCATTTCTCCAACTCAGATGTACAATATAAGTTTTCCATCAGGGCTTCCCAGTTTGCTCAAGTTATGTTGCAAACATGCCAGCTTTAATTGATCACAGCTCTAGTCCACTGTGATGAGAACTTTCTGAAAAGTTTCTAAAGGTTTTTTTCATTTTCTTTTTAGGAGAAGCTATTCCAATCTATGCAGAAATAGAGAATTGTTCCTCTCGTCTGATTGTTCCCAAAGCTGCTATTTTCCAAACCCAGACATACTTGGCCAGTGGGAAGACCAAGACCGTGCGGCACATGGTCGCCCACGTGCGAGGGAACCACATCGCCTCTGGGAGCACGGACTCCTGGAACGGGAAGATGCTAAAAATCCCGCCTGTCACCCCGTCCATCCTAGACTGCTGCATCATCAGAGTCGACTATTCCTTAGCTGTAAGCTGAGCTCTTTCTAAAATTCAAAGTATGTAGAATAGAGCAATAACTGATAGCATGTAACTGTGAATATGTACATTTAATACCCAAAAATGGGTTTTTTAGGTCAGCAGCATTATAACAAATTGTGGAATCTATGAAAACTGGCCTTTGTTTTTAATCGAAAACTATGCCCCTACAGGATTTAATTACATAACACAAAAGAATGAAGGTGCATGAAGGGTGCTTGTTGTGTTGAGAACATGTACTTAATTTTCTGTCGTCGTTACGTATGCCGGGCTCAGTAACAATGAACTATGTCAAGGCCATGGTTCCCCGTCACAGAGCGCTCACTATATTGTGCATGCCCTTTGTTTGGTCTTCATTTTATTTGGTCAGGACAATGTACAGTTGTATTGGGGGTGGTGGCAGGTGACAAAGGCATTTGTTTCTATGAGAAAATAAATTAAGTAGCCCTATTTACTATCAGGTTTAACTTTTTTGTGTTTCCCTTTCTCTCTCTCTCTCTCTCTCTCTCTTATAATAGGTATATATTCACATTCCTGGTGCTAAAAAATTGATGCTGGAGCTGCCCTTAGTGATTGGCACAATTCCATACAATGGTATTGGCAGCAGGAATGCCAGCGTCGCCAGCCAGTTCAGCATGGATATGAGCTGGCTGACACTGACCCTGCCGGAACAGCCTGAAGGTAAACTGTGCTGAGGTTCTTTCAGGATGACGCTTTACACAGAAAGTACCTACCACAGGGCAGTCATGATAGGAAGTGCTCAAATACCATTTAATACTGCCACTGCCACTATCCTTACCCTTCCTATTTCTGAAAATCATAAAACATTATTTTTGGAAGGGACTTTGAGAGTTTAGCTTATCCAGGATACAAAGCTACAGAGGCCAGACCCAGGAATAAAATCTACGTTTCTGATTTATATTAGTGCAACAATAAAAAATAGAATTAAAATACAGTGTTATGTCTTTTCTGTAGCCACATTTCAATGATTTTTTTTAACCTAGACTATAACACACATCTCAAAAGGGAGAATATAATCAATGCTGGTTTAATAGAAGCAGAATATTATATATGTTTTTGTTGTAATGGGCACAAAAACTTGCTGATTAGAGGGGGAAATACCATTGTTTTATATTCAAATTTAGATAGTTGTCTTGTTTATGTAAGAGTTCAGAAGAGATTACTCTAATTAGATCTTGCATGGATTTCTTAGATCCAACTCCATTTTTGTTTCAGCTCCGCCCAATTATGCAGACGTTGTGTCAGAGGAAGAATTCTCCAGACACGTCCCCACTTACCCTCAGCCCCCCAGCTCTGAGGGAGAAGCATGCTGCCCTATGTTTGCCTGCATTCAGGAATTCCGGTTCCAGCCCCCACCTCTTTATTCAGAGGTAAACAAAACAAAAGCAGACTTTGTGCTCTTTGTAAATGACCCTTTGTAAGTGTCTGTTGTGAATTCCTAGTTACTAGGGGATACATACAGAACAGTTTCTTTACGGGATGGTAGATTCTCACTGCTTCATCTACCACCTTTGTAGTATTTTCCTTGTGGTCTATAGTGGGCTATAGCGGACCAGGGGTTACCTTTAAGGTGTTAAATGTGGCTGTGGAATACTGAGAACTGAAGCGGCCTTACGGGGAATTAGTAATAATCTCAGGCTCGGAGCAACTTGGCTTATAACTGCCATATAATTGGGAATAGGTACTAGAATCTATAACCGCCATATAACTAGAAATAGATACTAGAATCTGTACCCACCATATAATTAGGAATAGATACTAGAATCTATAGCCGCCATATAATTAGGGATAGGTACTAGAATCTATAGCTGCCATATAATTAGGGATTGGTACTATAATCTATAACCGCCATATAACTAGAAATAGATACTAGAATCTGTAGCCGCCATATAATTAGGAATAGATACTAGAATCTATAGCCGCCATAGAATTAGGGATAGGTACTAGAATCTATAGCCGCGATAGAATTAGGAATAGGTACTAGAAGCATTTTAAAGGATGCTACAGGGTGATCGTGGTCTGCTCTCCTTTTCAGGTTGATCCACATCCCACTGACGTAGAGGAGAGCCAGACTGTCTCCTTCATTCTCTGAACATAGTTCAGAAATCACTGTGACCCTCACCCAGTTAGAATGTTGGCTGTTTCCCCCCTGCCTTCTGGGGAAAAGGGACGGAAGATTCACTTAAGAATGTAAGTGAACGTCAGCACCAAGAATTTAACACATGAACTTTCCAGTGGGCCGATGGGACTGCTGCACAGTCTGTGCTATGGCCGTATGTCCCCTTAAATAATGGGATGAAGATGTGAGAAGTCACAGAATGCAACAGAAGTCCTGAAGGTGACAGAGTAAGTGAGGGCTGCCTGCACTGACCGGGAGAAAGGAGTCTGTGTCACCAGTGGGGACACTGTGTGAGTATGCCTTTGAAAAGGTTTCTCCGAGTAGAACAGAGGGGTCCTAAGCTCCGGACTCACTGGGAGGAGATGGTTTTGGAGAAGGTAGTGGCACAAGGCCATGCATGAGCAGGAAGAGTCCTATCTGAGCACATGCAAGACACTCGGTGCCAGGGTCTTCACGGTCTGTCCCTTGTGCCCTAAGACTGTGGTCCTTGAAAGAATTCTTTCCTGAGACCACAGTCTTATGGGGTCCTAATGCAGTGACTCCATTTTCACTCTTCCGATGGTACTTTAAAATGTAATTTATGAACTAGTGGCACAGTGTTATGAAACCAAGAAAGAGTCCCTTGAAAGGCTTGTCAGTTCAAAGGGGAAAGGTGGATTTCAACATGGAAAGACACTTAGTTGAAGGCTGTGCTTTTACCCCCTAAAAGTGCTTTAACAGGATACAAATTTACCCCCTAAAAGTGCTTTTACCCTCTAAAAGTGCTTTAACAGGATACATTTTTATATTCCTCATGTCTTATTTACCTAAGAGCATATTAGAAAAAGATGGGGAGGGGGAGGAGTTTGCATCCTCAGGATGCCCTGATAAATACACAGGAAACATTAAAAAAGGCCTTTTCCTAACCTACCTCTAGTGGGTGATCAGATTTGTTTTAACCTCAGGCTCCTAAGTCTCTGAAGTGTCTGCTACTTTGCAGTAGTAGCTCATCTCCCCATCACTCCATCAGATGCTGAACCAAGGGAAACACCTATGTGATTAGCATTCTTTGGAAGTTAATGTATGTATACTAAAGGGTAGTTGAAAGTAAATACAAAATCAAAGAAAAAACATTCTTTAAATGCCATTTTTAAAAAAAGGCATGAACTTCATTCCTATCAGGAGACTTAAGTCTACTGATGGCAGTCACTGCCTTGTCCTTTGTCAATCCAATTCTTTAGTAATTATATTTAAACTGTGATTTTGTTTATTGTTTTGGTGCAATATTTTGTTATCATTTAGCCTCAGGATATTCCGACCAACAAGATTGTGTTGCTGCTAAGTCTGAGGAGTGTTTTCACGGTTCCCCCTCCTATTCACCGTCACAGTTTCACTTGCTTTTCCTATAATCTGTTGGCTTTGTGAGCTGAAAGCATTTCTGGATGCTCGGAGAAGGGAGGCAGGAATCCCCATGATGGAGATTTTGGACCAGACAAGGCCTTTGGTTTCCTCCATGTCCTAAGGGATTGATCTAGAAACCCTGGTGCTTCCATGCAGAATATTTTATTCAACAGAACAATGAACAATTAAGTTTTCTTTCAATCGGTATATTTCGTGAGAAATGGAAAAAAAAATTCTTCTGAGGTTAAATTTTGTATTTAAAAAATAGTTGGCCACTCAATCAGGGATTTTTCTACAAACGCTAGGTAAATGTGCGCTTTTCACCTGTCTGGACAGGTCTCTGTAATCATGTAAGCATCGCAGGCATTTCTTTCAGCATAAGCCACTGTTTAAAATCACAACGCGAAACTGTTATACCAACAATCCTGGTACCAAAGTTGTCACAAAACTTTACTCCCTGCTTTGTTTTCTTATGCTGCCTTGGTTTTTTTTTTGTGCGTGCCTTTTTTAAACTGATATGTGTACTTAACTGTTGAAACAGTTTTATTTTTACTTCAAAAAAGATCATCTTCCACCATTTGTTGACTTCTCAGTTGCAGTTTACATGCTTTGTTGAAACTTTGTCCATCTCCATGATACTAAAACAGAGGGAAGAAATGAAACAGTATGAAGAAAGGAAAGTCTAATTATTTGGCTTCAGGTAGAAAAGCAACTACTTACTAGCATCCTTTACCGGGATTGTGTTGTCACCTTTATTAGAGAAATCATGACGTGTGCCCACAAAACTGAAGGAAAGCTGATGATGTAGCACTTAGGAGAAGAGCTAAATAGTATGATTTGCCTTATTGAATTGATATCAGTATATCTGACCTTAACCAGTGGGTTGAAACTGCATACTTCTTTTTATAATCAAGAAATTATTTCATGAATGTAGAAAATCCTACATTGGAACAGACAATACTTGGAAATGAAGGTTAAAATTTAGCTGCTGTATTTGCTCAGATATCGCCCTCTTGTTTAGTTTTCAAAGAAAGAAACCATGGCCTTAGAATTTTTCTTTTTGATGCAAAAATTTTGAAGTTGAAAATATACAGGTTTGGGCACACAAAACCCTTCTGTGGGCTGAACTTTACTTTTTGTTTTTGTTTTGCACAGTAAGAAACTCAATAGGCAGGGGTTATGTTTTTTATAAGTTAACTATGGAAACCTTTTTATTTTTATTATTAAAAATGTAACCATTTAACCCACTGGGAAAAAATACAGATTGCATTTTGTACTCTTGTTTGAACCCTATGGGTTCCTTTTGTTAATAAAATGATTACACTGACGCTGTAAGTTGCTCGTTTGGTTTTGCCTTTGTTTTGTTTTTTATAATACTATGACTTAAATTGTTATAGACTGAAGGGAAATCAATACCACAAAACAAAATGTTACTGCTGAGAATATCCTTTTGTACATGTATGCTGTCGCAAGGCCAGACACGGCCCTGGGATGTCTGAGGCTGTTTTTATATTGGGCTCAGTTTCCCCAAGATAATCAGTTTTTAGCATGCCAAGAAGAAAAGCAGTTGAGATGAGTAAATACGCTTAAGCTATATCGGTCGTTGAGAGAGCATTATCTGCATTTGTTCCCAAATGGCAGTGGGCACTTTTAAAAGCTTCCTGAGCTTTCCTATTTGGCCAGAGTCCCCTCAGGACTGGATTGAGTAGGTCTGGCGGGCAGTCAGTGGACCCAGACTGGAAGGCACTGACCCGAGTCAATTAAACCTCCCTTTCTACATAAATACCTAAATGGATAAAAGTCACATGTTTTATACAAGGATTATATAATGGTATGGCATCTCAAGAAAACTGCCTACACCCTCTATCCTGGAAAATCATCAACCTTAGCTAAGTGGTAAAAATTAGGCCAGGTACTTTACTCTCCAAGTGTTTACAATATGTGAGACGGTGTTAAATGAGAAATAGGACATATCTGCATCCATACTTGCAATCAACAGATATTTGTCTCATGCAATAAATACTGAAGCAAAATTTATAAGATTGCTATTAAACTGTCTGTAGTTTATGTTGTAAAGTTGTGGATTATAAAATTTAGAACAAGGCAGGACATTACAAAGAATCTAGGACAAAGCCCTCATGTTACAAATGCGGATACCAAAACCTAGAGGTGTAACCTGGAAGTTTGACCTACATTCTCTGTAAGATCCCTGGCTCACTCTAAAATTTCCTGATCCTACAACTTTAATAGAAGTTATGGAAGTAATAACTGCTTTAAATTACATAGCTTTAAGACTAACAGACCCGGATTCTAAGCATAAGCTAAACCAACAGTCTTCAGTGTCTATATCTAAAAGTGCTGCCTCCTGAAAGGATACCGCTTTTAAATTATTTCCTAAGTGTGTTTAATTAGTAGCTTTAAACCTTTCTTCAGCAGAAGGCTTTGTTTCTCATTTTATCTTTTGTAATAATTATAGACTCTCGAGAAGCTGCAGGAACAGTAGAGAGATCTTGTGTATCCATCACCCAGTGTCCCCCAAAGGTACCACCTTATATAACTAATACATTTTCAAAATTAGGAAACTGACATTGACACAACACATGCAATTAACCAGAGTTCAGGCATGACATGGATTCTACTCGCTTTTGCATGCACTCACTGTTTGTATGTATGCTTTTTGTGAATAGCCCTGTGACATGTTACCACATGCCTAGGTTCACAGCATGCCTACCACAATGGAGATAACGATGCTCCATCCCCAAGAAACTCCCTGCAGTGGCCCCAGTGTAGCCACACCCTCCCCTTCCCTAACCCCTGATCCATCTGTTCTCCTACAGTTATCTTATCGTTTGGAGAACGCTATTATAGATAAAAGGGGTCATTTGGTGTGTACCTTTTGTATTTCTATTTTCACTCAGTATAACACCCTAAGGTCCAGGCAAGTTGTTGTGTCCATAGTTTGTGCTTTTATGTTTCAACTGAGACATTTAAAAAGAAACAAACTGACTATTGTCTAAAATTTCGTTTTGCAACTTGCAAAGAAACTGTGTAACATGTATGTGCACATGATACCTTTGTAAATATTTTGGGTTTGAATTTGAGAACTACTTTTTATGTTGCAAATAGATAAATGTAGGTTTACATAAGCTTTTAGGGGCTCATTTTTAGCCTGCCAAAGTACTTGAAGTATTCTTCCTTTAAATAGCAAGCTACTGCATTATAAATGAGCAAGGTACACCTGTGATGAAAGTATAAGCCAAGGAGAAACTATCTGGGGCTGTTTATCCTATCAGCTTCTGAATCTGCTAAGTTTAATATAAATTACGCAGGAAAGAAACTGTGCATGCCTGTGTGTTTTTGTATTCAATTTTTGTTTTTTCTCTTTTCCTGTCTTTTTAAATTTCCTTCTTCCAGTCCCATTTCCTAATGTCTAAGATGAAAAGCCCACTTGGAAGCTGAGAAAAATTAACTATAAATTACATACTTATCCTTAATGAAACAGTATTATAAATACGGGCTTAACTTGTTAAGACTGCTACGTTTTTCTAGGCAGGAGAACTCTTATTTTATAGAAGCCATTACACACGAATCTAAGGAGCTTTCCCCTAAAACAAGACATGAATCTGTCGGTGATGGAGCAAAGCAGCAAAACACAAACAGTGAAAGCTGTGAGGGCAGATAAAGAGTGGTGACGAGTGCCAATGTCCAGAATGTCACTGTAACTGAATTCACGGTCACTACAACTGTGTTCACTGATGGGAGATTTCACCCCTGCTCACATTTCCAAAGAACCAAGATGCCTTGCGTGGGCAAGAAGGGCATGCTTTAGGCAGCATCTCCCAGTGACAATAAGTAAAAATGTAGGCAGTCCCCTCATACTTGCAAATGCCCCCCCCCACCCACACACACACATACACACGCACATTCATTCATCTCTCACCCTTTCATCTACACTCTTTACTTTCAGACCCGGTCTAGTTATTCAGGTAACAAAGTTCTATTACAAAGGTAGAAACAGACAGTGGGTTCCCACTTCCACAGGAAATGACTGGAAGAGAAGCCATTTTCCGCCAGCTTCTCACTTGTCTTCCCTCAGACGCTACAAAACCAGTAGAGGTGTCAGGGAAATATTAGTAAATGAGTAAACTAAGGGACTAGATGCCAGGAATTTATCTTTTGCTTTACCAAAAAGTTGCTTTATGGTATGAAAGCCATTTCCCCAATCTGTCCCCAGCCCCATATCTACTTAGTGACAAAAGGGCATAAAGTGTTCCAAAATAAAATAACACTTGTGGTATTTACTAGGTTCTTTACACAAACTCGCTTTACTGTAACATAAAGATGCCATGTTCTTTTATATTGTCTTTTCATCTTTGACGCCAGAACCCGTCTGAGAGTCCACATGATAAGCCATTCACTATATGATAGCTTATGCATTAGCTATCACTGCGGATATTCAGACTTGCCTGGACTAGCTTATCGAGTTGATTCAAGTGAAATATAAAGGTTTATGGTCTGTAGTTAATTACCTTCCTTCAAAATCTCTCTCTCTCTCTCTCTCTCTCTCTCTCTCTCTCTCTCTCTCTCTCACACACACACACACACACACACACACACACACACACACACGGGCTCTGTTTCTTGACTGGAGACTTAACCTCACAGGCAGGGTAGCTCATCAAAAGTTGCTTTGTTTATATACTTAGGGACTCAAAAAATGGCACAGGATCATCACCAATTGTCCCACTACTAGGATTGAAAAAACACACGAAGAATGAGCCTGAGTTCTGGTAGCTGATATGCTGGTGGACAGTGAACAGATGAGGGGTGAGGAGGCTTTCAACAGAGCAATCCCATAGTTCATACATGCCCTGAATCACTGCAGTACTTTGTTAAAAGCAAAACTTTGCTAATACCAAAACCCTAACAGCGGCCTAGCTAAGGGAGCCCGTGTGAGTTTATAGAAGAAACTACATGAATAATCTCTACTGAGAACTTCGCTACAGAGCAAGTTTCACAGAGAGCTGGGATGATGGGAAGACAGCTCAGGAACCCAGGCACTTTCATGATTTTTTTCCCCTTCCTGCCTAAATTAAAACAAGTTCAAGTATGTGTGTGCATATAAATAGAACGATACTATTAAGAAAAAGCCCCTAGTCTGCTTTATCTTCCTTCAGAGGATAAAGTCAAAGATTCTTAAGAGAACCTACCTTCTCTAGAGGTGGATTTAAAGCAAATATCAGTGTTTGTGGTTCCATCCTTAATTCAACAGCTGACCCTTTGAGATAAATGCATTACAAACTGTAGCACCAAATAACCTATTTTTATTTTATCTGACATAACAAAAACCTAGGTAAAGATGTCAAAAGACAACTTATCTCTAATGGCTATGCCTGCAAACACCAACAGCTGTTCCTCTAAGAGAATGGCAAGATCACATCAGATAACTTTTTTTCTTCCCTAAGAAAATTAACTGCATCATACTCAAAGCCATTTATAAAACAACCAGCTCCAACACTGTCCTTGCAGAATCAAAACAAAACTCCATCCCACTGCCAATGGGAAGAGGTTTTAAAACAGTATCGACATAGAACAGGGGGATTTCTGAGGGTCTCCAATTTGCTTCTGCTCACAATACAGAAGTCTCACAAGGATGGAGCGAGTTGGCGGGAGCCCGGCACCCTGCCGGCTAACCTTCTTTCTCCAGCCTCCCCCAGCCATAGATACTGGGTTTTTGACCCCTCAGCTCTCTCTTGGCTGCTTCCAGATAAACAGGCCCTCAGCAGGCTCCAGGATGCTGGTGGGACCTGGAAGGTGTTTCATGGCCCCAGGTCGGGTCTGAGCCTGGACACCTGAGCACGTGCCTTGCTCAGCCACTGCCTCCCACTGGCTGTGTGACCCCCATGTAGGACTGGGCACGTTCCCTGCCCCTGGCCTTTCCCCAACCATTTCCCAAATATCCACACCCATCAGTGAGCTCAGGCTCAGAGTCAAGCCGAGTCCGTCCATCCCCACCACGATGGGCAGTCACAGAAAAGGAGGGAGTGCCACGGCGTGACGCAGGAGGGACCTAACACCCAGTTCCCAGAGAGGCCACCATACAACTAATGGCCCCTTTGAATTAGAGACGGTAGAGGAGTCCACCAGGCTCTGGTCAGGTTACCATGATCATGTCTACCTGAAACTCCCAGACCCCACAAGTGGTCAGGGGACAGAAGGTGATGTCTCAGAGGAGGAACAGCATCTGAGCACATGGGTAACTGCCTGATGAGGTCAGGTCCTAGGTTCCCCAGGCCACTAAGGAAAAGCACAGGGTCACTTGCCCAGTGTCAGCAGGAAGTGGGCACCAATATGACCACGGCCTTGCTTTGCACTTCACCTTGGTTCTCACTGCCTCTTCCGCAGCAGCCTGGGCTCGTGTGGGATGCACCTGGTCCCAACCTCGGACAGAACCTGTTAGGAATGTGGCACCTAGAATAAATCTGGCTGGTGTATCTTTCTTCCTGTCTCCTTTCCACCTGCTTGGCTGGGGTTGAGGGGCTCCGTCTTGCAAATGAGCTTCTCCTACAAAAGGCATCCATGTGTGCTGCTCACGGACTCGGAAGCCCAGGGATGTTTTATATTTATTACAGAGACAGGCAAGCATCCATTCTGCCTGTTTCCATTAACACAGACGGGCAATTAATGCGTTTGGTTCAAAAGCCTTCAAACATTTGTACACCCATTTGCACGCTGAAATGGCTCTGCTTCACAGTGAAGCAGGTGGTTAACTATATGTATATTAAATTCATAGAGAAACTGGTAATTTTCAATTATAATTGTCAGTTCACAGCTTACATGATAAGAATTTTTTGAATAGACCCATTAGCTGATTTAGTTAGCCGGAGTTTTTATAAATCATGGTTTATTTGCTCAGTCTACTTATAAAGGAAGGATTTTCAGTGTTCTCCCAAGAATCAATAAATATTTACTTGGGTATTTTTCTGCCCAAATGCCAAGTTTGACAATGGATGAAATATCATTGGGTTTTCTTAAACAGCTGTTTGACTGCGGCTGTTTTATTAGTTCTTTTGTTTAGTATTATTGCTCAGATAATGGTCTAAAAGTTTTATTCATTTGCTATTAATTTGTTTTTTATAAATAAAGTCAAAATAGGGCTAAATTGCA